>NW_006239242.1:596466-644458 GCF_000226075.1 Solanum tuberosum | reverse complement strand
TATATGAAAATTATAATAATTGTTCGACACTTAAAACTACAACTCTAACTAGTATTTATAGTTTTCACAAATTTGTGCTGCAACGGATCATTCGGCGTCGTTAGTCGGAATCGCCGATCAACTTAGCGATTCACCCTTTGGTGTAGTTCATCGCTGTCTTGCACTAGCCTTCAGCATCATCATGCTCTGGGTCATTGGAAAGCATGGTACTGCTTCGCGGAACTTCTCGGCGATGCGCCAACTGCTCCCTTTTTCCGCCCACTACTAAAAAATGAACTTTAGCGACAATTATTTTGCGATAATAAGATTATTGCCGCTAATGTATTCTCACGGATCAAAATATCAACGGCTATTGTACAATGGCCATCAATAAGTATATTTTTAATAGCAATTCTAAAGAATAGACGCAAAAAAAGCCTCTCATTTTTTCTATAAATAAAACTACAGCCTTTCTGAAAATTATTTCACCTCCTGCCTTTCTCCAAATTCAGCAGAAAAAAGTTTTCCTACACTTTTAAGGTAAACATTACTAACCTAGAAAGCTCTCCTACACAAATAAGGAAAATATTACTAAAAAGATCTCCCAGGCAAATATGGATTCCCCAACATAATTCATCAGATTTGCACGCACAAAAGGTATACTTCTTTCTCATAACAACGACGTCCGGCAGCATAAATTTCTCTCACGATAGCGAAGTCCAGCAACAACATTCTTTTCAGAAGTTTTCAGGTATGTAGATAGCTCAACTCCACTCCTCTGTTTCTATGATGTTCTATTATCTTTGTTGCTCTATATATCATCATTGAGAATTCAGCCTTGTATTATTTTTTGTATTATGTCCATTAATCAATATTTAAGCATTAACTGGGAAGAAAACAGAAAATATACTTGATGAACTAATCAGTTTTTAGGCATTCATTGTGATTTCCAAGTGATTTGATTCGTAAAAGTATGTTTTTCTGTGTTGGTGATCTCTGGCCGTTTTGACTACGAGTTAAGATCTCTTCTTTTAAATTATCAAGTTTAGCGATTATATAGACTCTATGTTATAACTTCATAAGCTCTTTGTTATTTAGATTCCTATTAAATACTTCAATTCATGATTATAAATTGTTGAAATATTAGCCATAAGAATCTTATTTTAGGTAGATGTGAATTGTTCAGTTAGTTCTTTTTTTATATCTATTTATGTTAATGATCCATTGTAATGCCGAAGGCAATCTTTATATCTCTTGAACTTACGAATCTCTCTATTTATCAAATAAATTTTACTACAAAGTTGCTCAACTATAAACACGTTATAAATGTTGAATTTGTAGATGCTTTCATTATGTTTAGCTTTTAATTTGGCCTTCGTGTTGACATTTAGGAGTTCGTAATCTCGAATGCAATAACTAATGTGTCTCACGAGTAAAATCGTTATCAAGCTTGTTATTTTCGTATATAACTGAGCAATAACTAAAACTCGATCAATATGTTATTGTCCAATTACATCGACTAAAGATCGAGCAAGAGTTCCTAATGGTGGCTAGTTCTATTACTACTGATTCATGTCTCTGTTTCTTTTCAAATATGTCCAGACTGTGAATTTGCAATTTATTTTGACAAGTTATTGGAAAGATTGTGAGTTCACTCTCTTTGACAGATTGTTGCACCGACTTGCAGAATAATAAAGACACAAAGTGAGTTGATTTTTTTTATCGAGATGGTAACAATTTTTTATTTATTGATAGACTTGATAAAATTTCTAGCTTCCTCAGAATACCTATGTGACTTTTGTACTTGAAGAACATTACAACATCACCTGTAGCACCTCTGTTTTTAGAAATTAGTTGCAGCCCAATTACATCGACTAGAGCTCGAGCAAGAGCTGTAACGATAGATGGTTTCAGCTTTAATACTTTACGCCTCTGTTCTCTCCAAATTTGTCTAGCATTGGACTTGCAACTGCCTTGGACAAGTTGCTGGACAGGTTTCTAGAGAGTTTACTGAACTCGCAATTCCTTTTCAGCATGTGCAACAAATCCTTTTCACCTTCTCAGATTATCAATTAATTTAAACTTTAAACATACAGCTATAGAGCTCTAATTATTGCTCTCCCTTGAATTAACAGTTATTAGCTTCAATACCTAAGGTTATTGAGAATTTCGACAATAAAATAGGATTTTCAAACACTTAGGAATCACTGCATATTACATTAGATGGACCTACATACACTTAGGAGTTTATGCATATTAGGAATATATTCATCTGGATTAGCCAAAGACCTTATCAACTGGTGGTTTCATCTCTACTATTTCATGCATTTGCTCTCTGTAAATTTGTCCAACAGTTGGGTTTGCAATTCCTTTGGACAAGTTGCTTTTCAGTGTGTGCTACAAATTCTTTTAACTTTCTCAGATTATCAATTAATTTAATGTGAAACATACAACCATAGAGCTCTAATTATTGTTCTAACTCTAATTAACAGTCATTAGCTTATATACCTCAGAGTTATAGAGAATTTTGACAACAAGATAGGATCTGCACACACACTTAGGAATCTCTGCATATTAAATTTAGATGGACCTACATACACTTAGGAGTTTATGCATATTAGGAACCTATCCATATGGATTAGCCAAAGATCTTAACGACGAGTGGTTTAAACTTTGCTATTTTAGGCCTCTGTTCTCTGCAAATTTGTCTAGCAGTTGGACTTGCAATTCCCTTGGACAAGTTGCTAAACTCGCAATCCTTTTTCAGTGGTACTACAAATCATTTTCACCTTATCATATTATCAATTAATTTAAATTTGAACATACAACTGTAGAGCTCTAATTATTGTTCTTACTCCATATAACAACCATTATCTTCTATACCTCAGAGTTATTGAGAATTTCGACAACAAAATAGGATCTACATACACTTAGGAGTCATTACATATTAGATTAAGATGGACCTACATACACTTAGAAGTTTATGCATATTAGGAACATATCCATCTGGATTAGTCAATGACCTCTCAAATCTGTTGAGTTTTGTTTGACTTCATCATGACTCAATTAAAAATGTTGTATTAATCAAGTTGATAACTTGAGTTCAAAAGCAACATGTTTCTATGTTTCATATAGACCAACACCAAGATATAATGCCATCAGATACTAAGTGACTTAAGTTTATGATTTCAGATCATCTTTCAGGTGTTTAACCATAGGTGTTTTTGTATTTGAAAACTTTCAGATCCTTCTTAATTCTAGATAACTTAGAGACAAGAAAGCCTTATGGTCCTACTTCACTAAAAAAATAATAAGAAACTTCCTCGTGGACCCTTCTTTTTTTATTTTACTAGGTGTGTGGTTGTATAATATGCTTATTTAGTTGGAGAAAAAACATGTAATAGAAAGCAATTAATTTAAATGTGAAACATACAGGTGATGAGCTCTAATTGTTGGTTGTTTAATATGTGACTTGTACCACCTTTACCTTGTAGTACCTTCAGCAATTAGTTGTTGCCTAGCTACATTGACTAAAGTTCGAGCAAGACCTATAACGATGATTGATCTCATTACTACTGGTCCATTACTTTTTTCTCTGCAAATCTGACTCGAAAATCTCATGGACAAACTAGCTTACTCTCCTTCAACCATAGTTTAAGAAACTTAGCTACCTTAAAGAAAATTTATTGCTTCTTCGGAATTCCTAATTGAAATTTTTACTTTAAGAACATTATAAAAATCACCTCTAGCACCTCTAATTCCAATAATTAGTTATTGCTCAATTATATACAGAATCGAGTTCAAAGTGGCTTATTTTTTTTATCATGTCATATTTCGTAACTTAATATCAGTTAATAGAGAAAACAAAGATTATAAGTGTATTCATTTTCTCCAGTAGTTCCATAATACTAAACTAAAGTCCCCATTTTCAGAGAAGAGAGAACTAGAGCTTAAGGACTTCAATCATATAAGCTACATGGGAAGTTTTACCTATATTGTTATTGAGGAGTTTCTCTATATGATCATTGTTAAGGTTACAACAAAAACACAATTAAAGGAAACAGATCAAACTTAAAAAATTGCTACATTTCTATCAATGAACATGAGTTTTGATATTGTGTCTCTATATGGATGTGGTCTCTTCTTTTATCCCTCATTTTATATTTCTTTTAGGTGTGTAGTTGTATAATCTGCTTACTTTGTTTGACAAAAAGCAGGAAATATAAATCAGTACATTAAATGTAAATATACAACTGACTAGCTCTTTTTTTTTTACTATTTAATGCGGGAGATGTAGCTCCCAGCTCCCCCTACTTTCTGCAATTAGTTGGTACCTTAGAATTCCTAAGTGAAACTTCGACTTGAAGAACAGTAGCAAAATAACCTGTAGATCCTCTACTTTTCAACAATTAGTTCCAGCCTAGATACATCGACTAAAACTTGAGCATGAGCTTTAACGATTACTGGTTTCATCTTTACTATTTCACACCTTTGTTCTCTGTAAATTTTTCTACCAGTTAGAATCGCAATTCCCTTGGACAAGTTGTTGGATAGGTTGTTGGACAGATTCCTTTTGATAGGTTGCTGAACTCGCAAGTCATTTTCAGAGCGCGCTACAATTCACTTCTCGCCTTCCCATATTGCTCATTTAGTTCACTCGTGTTTTGAGTTGTTTGCTGCACCAATTTGATGAACTTCAACGATTGCATCTTTTGCCTTCACAACTTTTTTATATTCAATGTTTTTTACCTAGGAATAAGATAACGTAGGTCTAAGTTCATATGAGAAAATAAGACTTCTTGTTATTGAATGGTTCTTGCTCGTAATTTTTCAAATTAATCACATTGTGTGTGATGTTTTTATACATTATATACTTTTCATCTTTTGACACATTTATTTTCTTATTTCAGGTTATACAAGATGAAGTCCGCAAATTTCACAAGTGGGAGATTTTAAAATAAAGAAAAGTTGCGAAAATTATTTGAAAACATTATTCAATAAGTAAGTAGGAACAATATAAGTTGTGACATTCATATTTTAGATTAGTACTTCATTTTATTTGTCTAGATTCAATGAGTTACATTCTATTTATGAATTAATAATAATATGTTTTTAGAATTTGCCAAACTTTGTTGTTACTGTTCTCGATGAATGTAGTAGCTATTATTAATGGCGGCTAAAAAATTGTCATTAAAGTTTATGAAATTTAGCGTCAATTTAATTTAATGTATCGGCCATAAATATGGATGCTAAAGGGTTACAATAAGAAGTTTTCAAAAGAAATATTGTAGCCTTTAGCATTGCCTTAAAACAATTGCCATTAAAGATGTCAAGTTGTCAACTATACCGGCAATTTAATTGAATTTACTTGCCATAAAATGGACGCTAAAAGGGCAAACTAAGACATTTCTCCATGAGGGAATGGTGGGGTCTCGGGGATTTGTTCTCTTGCTGGCACTGGGCTTCTTGTCCTCATTATCCGTTATGGGAGGATTTGTTGCCTTTATATTTTTCCTGAAATTTTTCGCTCTTGTTTGTCGGGGTGGCATATCTCTTCCAGCTACTTTCGGTTTAGCCATTTCTGCAAAGCTTTGAGAAAAAGTTAGAAAGTATTCAGACAAAAGCAAGGCAATCCAATTGCAAAATCACTTTGCTGAACAAGTTGGCAAAGCGCGCAACTATTTCAGCGGTTCACCGAGTGCAGTGCATAGAGAATACAAGGGTGCAGACAAAGGGCGAACAAGAAGTCTTTCGGCGATTCACCGAATTCTTTTGGCGATCAAAGGCTTCTCGCTAAAAGTTACAGAACTAAACAGTACATATGGCATTAGAATAACGGTGAAATGGGGATGTTAGGCGAACCACCGAGCAGTTTGGCGAGCTCGACTTAACTCGCCAAATGGCTCACGTGCCTAGTTTCAACCCATCTTCTTAAATCCAACCCTGCAACCCCCGAAAACAAAATTAAGGCATGCACAACTAAAATTAGGCTTAAACCTAGTGACAATCATGCACAATCCACGATTATCATCCATTTTAAAGCGCAACTTTCAGGAATTAACTATTTAACTTAGTACAGGCAAAAATTTGTGAACCTAACAGGCAAATAAATATTCTAATCCTACCAAATAGGCCCAGCACACATCATCAAAGTAATGCCATATCATTTTAGTACAACTTTCGCCGAAAGGAACGCGGAGTTTAAAGTACCAACCATTTATGCCGATCACATGGATTTTGAGATGCTAGGAAGCAATATGATCCAACTCGTAGCATAATTCGACACTAAAAATACTCTAGAAATGCAAAAATATAGGAGCTAGCGTGTGGGTGTGAGTTTGGGAAGACAAAAAGTGAGGAAAAGTGAATGAAGTTGAAACTTTTAAACCTTTGGATTGCAAAACCATCCCGTGTTCGCCCTTTCGGCGACATTAGTCCCGATTGCTGATCTATTCGGCGTAAAGCCAAATAGTCATTTACCCCGCCAAAGTTTACAGAACCTCCATGCTGTGTCGGAGTCCAAACGGTGGTCTCTGTCGGGATCGCCAACACGATCGGCGGTTCGCCAATAATTTCCTGTGCTCGCCGAGTTTTACAGACTCCAATGTAAGATGATCTTGAGTCTAATGGCGGTCTAGTTCGGAGTAGCCGAACCGTTCGACGATTTGCTCATTAGACTTATTGCTCGCCAATTTGCACTTTTCGTTCACTCTTCCCACTTTCATCTGCACAATCAACACACCATTATTTTATCAAAGCAACATAAAGCAATAAAGGGTTTTGGGTTGCCTCCCAAACAGCGCCTTAGTTAACGTCGTAGCACGACGCAAGTCCACCTTCAAACCTCATTCTTGGGGTTAGCCATAGTATCACTCGACAAGCCCCTTGTTGTCTGACATTTAGGTGAGACGAGATATGACCCATCTAGGTTTCTAATTGCTTGATTGAAACTGAATGGGAGGTAACGGTTTGGCTAAGGGTAGATGCATCTTCTTTAATGCCTTTTAGCATTTTGTCTGATCCTTCAACTTTGTTGAGGATACGTAAGAGCATATCTTCAGACCTACCACCTTCTAAATCCTTGGGTTTCTGGCGCTCATGGGGAGGTACATATCTATCCTTCTCCCCATCTTTCCAATTTGAATTACGATCCCTCCATTCACGATCTCGATCCTTCCAGCCATCGTCTCTAGCCCAACCTTGGTTACCACCCTGCCTTGGGTAATTTGAGCGGTAGCCACCGCCTTGGTTGGCTGGAAAATTTTCCTCCTCATTATACAAGGCTTCAAACTTCATCTCCTCAGGATTAGTACACCGACCCCCACATCGTTGACACCACGGGCACCAGCCCCCATGACATATTTGGATAAAATATCAAGCTGCGTCATGATTTTGGCCATGTTCTGGTCTCTCTCATTGTCTTTTTCAATCTGCTCCTTGGATAGCTTGAAAGTCAGAGGGGAGACTTGGTCCTCACGAGTGTACCATGCTCTGTTGATGGTTGTCATGCCATCTAAAAGTTGGGCTTCTATTGCATACGATTGTTGCATTAAGTCTCCCGGTGAGAGTTGGTCGGCGACACCTTTGTTTACCGAGTCTAAACTCCGGTAGAAGTACTAAAGTAGCACGTTATCAGGCAAGCCATTGGTTGGGCATTGTAGCACCAACTTTTTGAATCGTAGCCATGTCTCGTACAGAGGCTCTCCTTCCAGATGCTTAAAGTTCTGGATGCTATCCCTAAGTGAAATCATCTTCGAGGGAGGGAAAAATCACACTTGAAATGCGGTTACAAGTTCCTCCCAAGAAGTGATGGATTCTCGCGGCAACTCGGCTAGCCATTTGCACGTTTCTCCCATCAACGAGAAAGGAAATAACCTTAATCGGACTGACACCTGAGAAACATTTTTTGAATGAGAATGGTCCGCATACATCTACGAAGTTTTGAAAATGCTCATGAGGATCCTCATAAGACAACAACATGTTGTTCGTTATGTGGAACACTGCATTTCGCTCGGCTGAGGGTAAACGGATGGCTCCAACATCTCCCATGAGATGGGGATCATTGATGTTGGGCTCTTGGACATCGTTGAGATTACCGATATCGTCCTGGTGGCCCACCTGGCTACCGTTAACACTCATGCTTTCTGAAATTTTCACACAAGCAGACAAAGCAAAACTAAAAATTAGGTGAGTAAACTACAACTAAGAAGAACAAAAATTCTACTAATCTAAAAATTCTCAAATAACACCACTCCCCGGCAGCGGCGCCATTTTTAATGTTTGCGCAATAAAGACACAACTTCTAATGCAAGTGTTTACGATCGTACAATAGTTTAGTAACCCAACCAAGGGTTGGGATCCTTCCCAAGAGAGTGGTTTTGAGAATTAATAGAAAAATAAATTTTAGTTCTAACTAGTCGTAGCTAAATACATTAACGACTAAAAACATTGTAAATTAAAGGGAGACACAAGAGTGTCAATTAACAATGAGGGGGGTTTTGTCACAAGTAAGGTAAAGACAGCAAAATAAACAAGGGTTTCTAAGTACTGAGAGGGGATCCTTGAGATGTGACGGGAATACGGGTTAAGCTAGATTATTGGGTACATGTTTTCGATAGAAGATTCATAGAGTAATTGTAACTAGGCTAGACTTTAAGGGGGATAAGCTCTCTCTCGAGTAACTTACCCCGTTTCAAATGCGTTCCTCTCGGACACCCACTAGCCACATGAAGACCAGCCTACGCCTTAACCCACTCACTCTCTCGAGCTGAGTGTGTAGATATGGGACTAGGGTTCACTCTCTCGAGCTGAACCTCATGTCAACCCACTCACACTAGCCAACAATCTAGTGGTCTTAGTTTTACGACCTCTCTCTCTCGCAAGCCGAAAACACATAAATAAACTTGTATTTGCAACTACAAATTCATTAAATTCATCCACAACCACTAAAAAAAATACACAATTAAACTACGATTAAACTATCAGCAAGCAAGACCCAACAATTATCTTAACTCATATTCGATAAATCACACCCCAAGAAATAGTAAAAACACAATTTCAACCAACCAAGAATCGCTCCCAACCCCCATTCAAGTAACAAGAAGTGTATCTACTCAGACTTCAAAACACCTCTAAGCCAACATGAACACACATGACATTACGAACAGAAAATACATTCCCAAACTCCAAAATCCGAGCAAAATAACAACCCATAGAAAAGCACCTTCAAACATGCCTAGAACAGCAAGAACGAAACAAGAACACCTACCTGGAGTGGTGAACTTTGGGGGAATCAGCAAGAAGAAAGAGCAACTTGACTCTGTGTTACGGAATCGCCTTGGAGAAATCGCGTGGGTGCAAAAATGGAGAAAAATCGGGTAATTGGGAATAAACTAGGGTTAGGGGATTGGAATTTGGGGGTTAAATAGTGGGTTGGGTCAGGTTATATTAATTAAAAACAGGTCAAACCCGTTTTGTTTAATGAAAATAAAAAATTCCATACCTGGGGCGCGACGCGGGCATGGCACGGAGTCTTTTAGAAATTTAAGTCCTGGCGAGACCAATTTTTATCCCTAGCTCCGCGACGCGGAGCTAACACGAAGTAGCCCATTTATTGACGTAGACACCAAGTCCTGTCGAAACCAAATTTAGGGGCCCTATCCGCGACGCGCTAACTACACGGACCTACCTTAGTGCCTCCACGACGCGGTCCCTACACGGACCTACCTTATTTTTGACATAAAAGTGACTTACCGTCGAAATCAAAATTCCAGGCCCCCTCCGTGACGGTTCTGCCTCGACTTGGTAAATTAATTCCAAGCGAGGCAAAATCAATGCCCCACTCCGCGAAGTGGCTCCTTCACGGAGAAGCCTTGGACCAAAATTTCTGATTCCTGCAAATTTAAAGCTCAAAACTCGTTAGTCAAAACACGATGGGTTGCCTCCCATTCAGCGCCGTAGTTTTGGCCGTGGCACGACTCATATTTTTGTATTTTCTGAATATATACTCTCTTTTTTTCTAATTCCTAAGAACTAAAATAACAAAACAAAATAAAATAAATCCTAACTATTACAAGGGTTCACGGGTTGACTCCCGTGTAGCGCCTGATTTAACGTCGCGGCACGACCCATCTCATGACTCATTCGTCATTCAATGTGAGCGCTTCAAGCTCACGATCCATATCATTCCCGAAAACTCGTTAGTCAAAACACGATGGGTTGCCTCCCATCCAGCGCCGTAGTTTTGGTCGTGGCACGACTCATCTTTTTTGTATTTTCTGAATATATACTCTCTTTTTTTCTAATTCTTAAGAACTACAATAACAAAACAAAATAAAATAAATCCTAACTATTACAAGGGTTCACAGGTTGCCTCCCGTGTAGCACCTGATTTAACATCATGGCATGACCCATCTCATGACTCATTTGTCATTAAATGTGAGCGCTTCAAGCCCATGATCCATATCATTCCCGAAATAGTGCTTGACCCTCTGACCATTCACAAGGAAAGTGGAGCTCTTATCCTTGTTCCGTAGTTCCACAGCACCATGTTGGGTCATCCTCACCACTTCAAAAGGACCACTCAATTTAGACCGAAGCTTTCCGGGGAACAACTTCAGTCTTGAGTTAAACAACAACACTAGTTGACCAGGCTTAAAGGTGCATGACACAATATGCTTATCATGCCACCTCTTGGTCTTCTCTTTGTACAACTTAGCGTTCTCATAAGCGTGAAGCCTGAACTCCTCTAATTCGTGCAACTGCGTTATTCTCTTCCTTCCGGCTAACTCATCATCAAGATTCAGCTTTTTGATCGCCCAATATGCCTTATGCTCCAATTCAGCTGGTAGGTGACAAGCTTTTCCAAACACCATTCGATAAGGAGAAGTCTCTATCGGTGTTTTGTATGCAGTCCGATATGCCCACAAGACATCATCTAGCTTGTCAGCCCAATCTTTTCTTTGGGCATTCACAGTCTTCTGGAGGATCTATTTAACCTCTCTATTAGACACTTCCACCTGCCCACTAGTTTGGGGATGATATGATGTAGCCACTTTGTGTCTCACCCCATATTTGGCTAACAGATTATGCACTGAATTTTTAATAAAGTGCGTACCTCCATCACTGATCATAGCCCTTGGAGTTCTGAACCTGGTGAAGATGTGTTTCCGGATGAACTTCACAACCACTTTTGCATTATTAGATGGTAATGCAATAGCCTCCACCCACTTTGACACATAGTCCACTGCGACTAAGATGTATTGATTACCCCGGGATGATGGGAATGGTCCCATGAAGTCTATCCCCCACTTAGACACGTAGTCCATTGCGACTAGGATGTATTGATTACCACGGGACGATGGGAATGGTCCCATAAAGTCTATCCCCCAGACGTCAAAGACTTCCACCTCCAGTAAATTGCTCAATGGCATCTCATGCCTTCTAGAAATGGTGCCCATCATTTGGCACTGATCGCAACCTTTCACAAACAAAACAGCATCTTTAAACAAAGTAGGCCAAAAGAAACTAGATTGCAATACCTTATGCGCAGTTCATTCGCCTCCGTGGTGTCCACCATATGGTGAAGAGTGACAACTCTCCAACAATTGTGTCACCTCCTGCTCAGTTATACACTTTCACATAATTTGATCATGTCCCTGCTTGAATAAGAAGGGCTTATCACATATATAGAAGCGTGCATCATACTTCAGCCTCTGATTTTGATGTGTTGAGGCCCCATGTGGAAATAAACCACTCACCAGAAAATTCACAATATCAGCATACCAAGGTACTTGAGCAATGTCCAAAGCAAGCAATTGCTCATCAGGAAACCCTTCACGAATTTGCCCCTTATTCTTCACGTGAGATGAATCCTCCGGTATGGACAGATGATCAGCTATATGGTTCTTAGTTCCCTTCCCATCCCTTATCTCTAGATCAAACTCTTGTAGTAGCAGAATCCACCTAATCAACCTTGACTTGGCAGCCTTCTTATTGAACAAATACCTGATTGCAGCATGATCAGTATAGACTATAACCTTAGTTCCCACCAAATATGATCTGAACTTATCAAACGTGAACACCAATGCTAGCATCTCTTTTTCAGTCACAGTGCAATTCAATTGAGCTACATCAAGTGTCTTGCTCGCATAGTAGATGGAATGGAACATATTCTCTTTTCTCTGCCCAAATACTGGCCTAACCGCTATGTCACTGGCATCACACATAAGCTCAAATGGAAACTCCCAATTCGGAGCAATTAGAATACAAGCTTCAATCAACTTCTTCTTCAGCAGCTCAAATGCCTGCAAACACTTTTCATCAAAACAACTTCATCTCTTTCTCTAATAGGCTGCACATAGGTCTTGCAGTCTTAGAGAAGTCCTTGATGAACCTTTTATAGAAACCAGCATGTCCCAGGAAGCTTCTAACTCCCGTCAATGTGATGGGGGTGGCAACTTCTCAATAACTTCCACTTTAGCTTGGTCAACTTCCAGCCCACTTTTGGAGATCTTGTTCCCCAACACAATTCCCTCTCTAACTAGAAAGTGACACTTCTCCCAGTTTAGCACCAGATTTGTCTCTTCACACCTAGCAAGAACTCTGTCCAGATTAGTCAAACAAAGTTCAAAAGACTCACCAAACACCGAGAAATCATCCATGAATACTTCAACAAAATCCCTCACCATATCATGGAAGATAGCCATCATACATCTCTGAAATGTGGTCGGGGCATTGTACAAGCCGAATGGCATGCGCTTGAACACATACGTGCCATACGGGAAAGTGAATGTAGTCTTCTCCTGATCCTCTGGTGCAATGACAATCTGATTGTACCCTGAGTGGCCATCAAGAAAATAGTAGTATTCTTGGCCAGCCAACCTATCCAACATTTGATCAATGAAAGGTACCGGATAATGGTCCTTTCTAGTGGCGTCATTCAACTTCATGTAGTCCATGCAGATCCGCCACCCAACCACTGTCCTTGTGGGGATTAACTCATTCTTCTCATTCATCACCATCGATATTTCGTCCTTCTTAGGCACACAATGTACTGGACTTATTCATTTGTTGTTTGATATTGGGTACACAATTCCTGCATCCAACCACTTGATTACCTCTTTTCTTACCACATCCTTCATCAATGGGTTCAATCTCCGATGATGTAGTGCACTCGGCTTATGCCCTTCTTCCATATAAATCTTATGCCTGCACAACGCGGGACTAATTCCATGGATGTCAGACATTTGCCACCCCAAAGTTGCTTTTCTCTTCTTCAGGATAATTAATGTTGCTTTCACCTGTTCATCAGACAATAATGCAGACAAAATAACCGGTAAAGTTTTATCTTCACCCAAAAATGCATACCTGGTGAGTTGGCAATGCTTTTAATTCCAGCTGAGGTGCTTCTTCAATGGAGGGCTTGGGTGGAGGACCCAACATCCTATTTAGAGGCTCCCATCGATCTCCAGATGTACCTACAAGTGCCACATCAAGAAATTGCACAATTTCTTATGCCTCAGCATCCCCATAAATATCATCCCCTACTAACACTCGCTCTAAAGGGTCCTTAGATGCAATGTAGCGAGTCTCTGCCTCAAGATCTATCACAGTTATGGCAAACAACTCCTCATACACAGCTGGCAGCTTTAATGGTTTATAGACGTCGAACACCTCCACTTATCATGTGCTCACATAGTAAGTTACCCAGCTGCTACATCTATCATGGCCCTCCCAGTCGCTAAGAACGGTCTTCCTAAGATGAATGGGACCTCAGGATCTGGCTCAAAATTCAGCACAACAAAATCTACTTGGAATATCAACGACCCCATTTGCACTAAAACATCTTCCACAACACCCTCAGGCCTAGCTACAGATCTATCAGCCAATTGTAAGATGATGGTAGTAGGTTTAGGACTACCCAACCCCAGCTTTTTGTACAAAGAAGTTGGCATCAGATTTATGCTAGCTCCTAGATCACACAATCCTTGCGCATGAATGCTCTGCCCTTTAGTGATCTGAACCGTAAAGGTACCCGAATCTTTCAGTTTAGTGGGCAACTTATTTTGGATTCTGGAGCTGCACTCTTCAGTAAGTGCAACAGTCTCATATTTTGTCAGCCTCATTTTATTCGCCACAATCACCTTCACATATTTTGCATACCTGGGTATACTCTGCAAAAACATGTACCAATGGCAAGTTAATGTGAACTTGTTTCAAAAGAGAGAGAAACTTATCGAAACATTCATCCTCCTTCTGTTTCTTAAACTTTTGAGGGAATGGAGGAGGTGGTTTCATAATTGGTTGCACTCTTTCTTCTTGTGCAACAACTTCACTCTCCTTGGGTTCACTTTCTTTACTCACAGCGTCAATGTTTCTTTTCTTAGGAGCCAACTCCTCCAATTGTAAACCACTGTGTGTACCTACCGCATTTACCTGCTTAGGATTTGGATCAGTATTTCCCAGCAAACCTCCTTGCGGTCGTGAGTTTTGGCACTAGCAAACTGCCCGAATTGCTTCTCTAGATTTTGTGTAGCCAACTAGTTATTCCTTACATCAACAACTAACTAGGCTTGATCAGCCATGATCTTTTTCAGCATGTCCTCCATGCTCATGTTACCATATTGCTTATTCGGTTGCTCCCATTGGGCCTGTGGTTGGTACCCTTGTGCATTTCCTTAGGGTCTATACTGATTTTGGCCTTGACCCTAATTTTGATTTTCACCCCAAGAAAAGTTCGGGTGGTTGCGCCAACTTGGGTTATAAGAGTTCCCATAATTTTGTTGGCCTCCTCCTCGTTGGGCATTTCCTACAAAATTAACAGAATTCGGGTTTGCACCACATACCTCTACGTTATGGTCTCACATCAAAATGGTGGTTGTTGAACTACATTTACCTGTGCGGGTTGTTGACCCAATGCTAGATTGTTGAAGTGGGTGATCATCATATTCTGCATAGCCGCAATCTGTGCAGTTAAGGCAGTCACAACATCTACCTCTAGCATACCTACAGTTTTCTGAATCATAGGTTTCACCCCTCCTCCGTTCCATTCAGGGTTGCCTTGCGAGATCCTATTCAATAAGGTAAATAGTTCAGCATATGTCTTCTCCAAAGCCTGACCACCTACAACTGAATCAAGTAGAATTTTGGTGTTAGACTCCAATCCTTCAATGAAGGTATGGACTAACACCTCATTAGACTGATGATGATGTGGGCAGCTCATCAACATCAATTTAAACCTGTCCCAAGCTTGGTACAAGTTTTCTCCCACTTTCTGCCTAAAGCTCAAAATGTCACTCCTCAACTTAGCTATTTTTCCAGATGGAAACAATCGGATGAGGAACTTCTGTGCTAGATCATTCCAAGTGGTAATTGAGTTCGCAAGCTCTGAGTTTAACCATCTTTTTGCTTCCCCAAGCAGAGAAAAGGGTAATCAAGTGAGCCTCACATAATCCACATTCACTCCAGCTGGAGTGTAAGTATCACTGATCTCAAGGAAATTCTGAATGTGAACCGTTGGATCCTCGTGCGACAGACCAGTGAATTGCCCATTAGTGTGCAATAGTTGTACCATACTCTACTTCAGTTCGAACCTTCCACCAGCTTCAGGTTTCTGAATGCATTATGTCACATTGGTGGGACGTGGGATTTCCACGTCTCTTACCTTCAACTCAGCCATTATTATTTCAAGCTCCTCTTGCTCAACTTTTGCTACTGGAGATGTTGGTTCACTGGCAACAAGAGGGACCAGATAAGGAAGTCGTCTTTGCCTTCTCCGGTAGTGAACGAATCTTTCCTGTTCAGCTAGAGGCGATACCAATCCTTGATCGTCATCCAATTTGAAGTTTTAATACAACTTGCAACAATGAAATGCTACGATCAAGTTGTCAACACTTGCATTTTAACTTCAGAAATCAGAAAAATCAGATAATTTCTAATTCTAAAGTCCCCGGCAGCAGCGCCAAAAACTTGTTGCGTCCACATCGCACACGCAAGAGCACGTGGTCGTTCAAGTATTAAAGTGGCCGGGCATCGTACCTACATGGACTTATGCTTAGAATCATTCAATTTCTCTAACTTTCAGCTAAGCACAAGTGTATTCAAGATTTCAAAAGTGATTTATTATCTAATTCTAAATTGTAACCAAAATGTAACAAACGCGATTCAATTTCAATGGTTTAAAAACAGTGATTGGGTAAAGTCCAGGGCTGCAACTTCTATCAGGATTCATGCAATCAATATCATTTATATGGGTAATTATCAATTATTGAATCAATGAATCACAGGGTTAAATGTATGATCATGGTCTCCCGACTTCTAATCGCCTACGATAAATAACACCTTAACTACATCGTTAAGCGGGGATAGGATAGATTAAGTACCGAGCATTACGATTTCTTCATTGCTTCTTTTTGCCTTGAATCTTTCGTGTTCCCCATTGTCCATTTTCGAGCTCGTTTCTCCAATTACACTCACCTAGGGGTGTGCATTCGGTTTTTCGGTTCGGTTTTGTGTTATTCGGTTTGGGTTTTTCGGTTTTCGGTTTGAAAAAGTATAACCCAATCCGAACCAAAAAAAAATTGGTTCGGTTCGGTTTTTCTCTTTTCGGTTTGGTTTTTTTCGGTTTGGCTATTCGGTTATAACTTATTTCATAACTAATTAATAACATAATCAAAGTTATATTTGCATGCTTAAAAAATAAAAATTTCATATAAGGAAAAGTACTAATTCTAGTTGTAAACCTAAATATTATATGTGTAATTATTAATCTATTTATATATATATATATATAATTCGGTTTTTTTCGGTTTTTTGGTTTTCATTTTTCTAAATCCGAAACCAAACCAAAAATCCAAAAAACCAATCCAAATTATAATTCGGTTTGATTTGGTTTGGTTTTTCGGTTTAATCCAAATAGTGCACACCCCTACTGACTCACCTACACAACTAATCATGTTGGTTAGCTCATAAACACACAAAAGACTTGATAAGACTATAAACAAACACATATTGAATTCAAACTTAGCTTAAATATGTGCATTATTAGTTTTCTAGGCATATAAATATGCCTAAGATCACAACCCTTCTCGATCCGTCTATTCAAACTCATTCCGTCTTTTCAGACTCATTCCTTTTCTCTTTTGAAATATTCATAGTAAAGAAAGACCCAATTTGATAAAGTGAAAGTGAAATCAGACAATCACAAACTCAATACAATAAGATCAATTTACTACAAGCTCCGATCTTTCCAAAATTGCAAAAAGCTAAACTCAACTCTCAAAGTTAAATTTCGAAGGAATGAAGAACGCCAATATAAGTTGATTTTTGTCAATAATTCAAATTATGAACACGAAAATTATTAAATTGCCTTAGAAGAAATATCAATGTTTGAACCACTATTTGAACTCTTCGAGACGACATACCTATGATTGTGATAACTCTTTCTCTATTTCTTCTCTACTTCCTCATGTATTCAAAATACTTCTCTACTTTTTCTCCATTTTCCTTTATATATGGAAAAAACTTTGAGGGAAAAACTCAAATTTCAAATGTAAAATTGGGGGGGGGGGGGGGGAAAAAAACAAAAAAAAAAAAAAAAAAAAAAACACAAATTATGAACACGAAAATTATTAAATTGCCTTAGAAGAAATATCAATGTTTGAACCACTATTTGAACTCTTCGAGACGACATACCTATGATTGTGATAACTCTTTCTCTATTTCTTCTCTACTTCCTCATGTATTCAAAATACTTCTCTACTTTTTCTCCATTTTCCTTTATATATGGAAAAAACTTTGAGGGAAAAACTCAAATTTCAAATGTAAAATTGGGGGGGGGGGAGGGTAAAAAAACTAAAGCATAAATACAACAGCTCAAGCATTTAACACAAAAATAAAAGAAAAAATCTCAAATTGAAACAAATACACACAGAGACCCGAGCATATGAATTGTCTAACTTAAGTGGTCATATATAGTTATTTTCTTACATTGACAATTTGGTGTTCAATTTATGAAATTGAAATAGTATACTCAATAATCTAAGATTTCAATAATACTATCAATCAGTGAAAACTGATATTAAGATTCCGCTTACAATATGTGACTATGTAACCAAAGTTTGGAAACAACTCGACCACAAATTGAAATTCATAAACTTTTTTCTATTTTTTCACTTAGATGTGCTTGACAGATGCTAAAATAAAAACGTGATAGCAAGAATTGATCGAGTGAAGATTCACAATTCTAAATATTTTTTAAAATATTGTTTAAGTGTCGATTTTTGTATGTTCGAGCACCACTTTTGAGTATCTAGACTATATCTTAGTGTAGTTAAATCATCTCCATAAGGTTCTGTTAGCCCCAAATTACCAACAACATTAAATAAATCTCTTCTCTACAATCACCAAAAGCATATTAAAACAACTCACTCCAAATGGACAATCTGTTAGTCATAGTACAACCAATTCGGTTGCATATTCATGGATTATTTTAGTACAAGTAAATCACATCTTAAAAAGAGATAAAATTGAATAAAAGATATATGGGTGCAATGTTGACTTATTTTTCATAAAAGTAGAGATGAAAACACAAGCTAATGAACCAATAATTGTATTTCATTAATCTTACCTCTTTCCTTGTACATCTCATGACATTATTCGAGGAGGCGGTTCGAGAAATTCTAAAAGAAATTGCCAGCAAATGAGTGCAATAAGCAAATATTGAATGTGAAAAAACTTACCTAAATTAAGAGTTAAGGCCAAACACAGAGTAAAATCAACTTCTATATCTAAACTCCTATAAAAACATAAAAAATGTAGAGAAACTAATAAAATTTAAAATCGAACAAAGAAAATAAATTATTTAGTAGATACAAGTAGAGTAGATAGAGAAGATCATGAAAGATGTAAACACGAAAAGGGACGGATAAGAGGTGTGCTATCCACTATACCCTTAACTTAAAATTAATTGACATGAAGTTGATATAAGACTAATTTAATCCACAACAACACAATACAAAGGAAATAAAAAAAATAAGCAAACACCCAAATGTTTCTTCCTTCTAATTAGGCACTAAACCCTAAATCTTAGTCACTATCAAGCTAAACCCACAACAATCGAAGAATGAAATTAACAAATGTGAGAAAATTTTGAAGAATTCAAAACTCATGTCTTTATAATTCTTTTAAAAATGAACTTTTCACGGAGTGCGAAGAGCAAGAATGTGCAAAATAAATATGACATAATTCATTGACAAAGAAATATATCTGGGAACACCTAAAAAAATCGTTGACCACAATTGCACATGGAGAGGAGGATGGAGCTTGTATATGCAAAAAGAGAGAAAGAAGTAATAGAGATAATGATGTAGTTGCAAATAGAGACAGTGATTTAGTTGTTTAAAGGGAGAATGCTCACTTAGAATTAAAGCCACGTGTGATTTTAAATTGAATGATCAATTACCCTTTTATACAAAATGGCGACAAACACACCTGACTACTGCTACGAAGGACTTGCAAGTGTTTATATTGAAATGACAAAATTGCCCTCAATACAAATATTTATTAACATGTAAGGATTTCAAATAGAGCTTTTCTAATATGGTAGGAATATATATATATATATATAAGAGAACCTTAGGCCCGCCTACGTGGTGCCACCACAAACCAGAATTCCCTTTTAATTTATTTATTTTCAAAACTAACCTTCCCCTTTCATGAAAAGTTGCGACTTTTATGAACATTTGTGACTTTTATGAAAAGTTGCAACTTTTATGAAGAGTTGCGACTTTAATGAAGAGTTGCGGCTTTTATGAAAAATTGTGACTTTTATGAAAGGTTGTGACCTTTCCGAATGGTTGCAACTTTTCCAAATAGTTGTAACCTTTCCGATAAGGCACAATAACCATTTGTCCACACTACCCTTTGTTGTCTATAAATAGATGGATTTCCTCTTATTTTAAAACAACGAAAATTCTGAACCTCCTCTTCCTCTTCTTCACAATTAAATATTTGTGTACTTTGCTCCTATTGAGTGGCTCACTGACATCATTGCTTATATTACAGATCATGGTATTTATTTTTACAGTCATTAATTTATACTTATATTATTAAGGATAAATGATAAGATGTTATAATTTCATTTTCCCTTACATTATTAATGTTTGTTACTATGTAATTTTGTATGTAAGATAATATAATGTTTTAGTTTTAATGACTGATATGTGTTTAGTATTATTTTTATAAATTTCATGATATTAAATTCGTTATTAATTTTTGCAATATATATTTATTTTTTTGCAAGATCTGGAATAAATTCTCCAGCATAATTAATACATCCTAAATTTTTTTGTATTTCTTGTTTTGTTGTTAACTTATCAGGAAAATCTACTATCTTTTTTGAGATGTGTGATTGGAGTTCAATTCAATTTCTTGAAATAATCATTCCTAAGAATTCTATTTCATTTTTATATCTGCCTTTTTTTTTTTTGGCTTAGAACGATTCCATTTTCTAAACAAATTTCTAAAAATGCTTTCAAATGCTTTAGATGTTCTTCATAAGTTTTAGAACATATTAATATATCATCAATATAGACGATTATAAATTCTTTTTCAGAAAATATTTTATCCATTTGGGACATACATAAAAAGAATTACTTAGTACCTATATTGATGATATATTAATATGTTCTAAAACTTATGAAGACTTCTGATCCATTGTCTATTTGACAACATGTTGTTATTTTAGTATCATAGAAAGTTATTTATACGAAAACTGATACTTAAAAAGAGGTAAAATAAACTTATGAGGAACTATTTTTGTGAAGGGGCAAATATGGAGGACCAAATTAGTCCATTTCCAATACATTAAATACCAATTTGAACATTTTGTCCTGGTAATTGAGAAACCATAAAACCCTTCCTTAACCCCCTAACGGATGAGTGCAGTTTTGTGTTGTTGAAAATTAGCAGTAGCAGTAGCAGTAGCAGGAATGAAATTTCTTCCTTATCGCAGAATTGTAGTGAATAACTCTAACAACTTTGTGATGGGCTCCAAATATTTTCTCCACAAGCCATCCATTACTTTACCAACAATATACAAGTCGATTCCTGTACTTTTTCAAACTCAAAGACTCATCTTTTCAGCATTTGCTTCAAAACCCATATCCCCAAATCGCGGAACTTCAAGCTTCTCATACAGGCCTCAACGAATTCCTCCACCAGGTACCTTTTTGTTTAATTTTATTTGTTGAGGCATTCATTTCTTAACTTTGCAATGTTCTTCAATCTGTTATTTAGTTGCCGTCTGCACAATAGCTATAAATAAAAAGCCTTATGTTAAAAAAAAGAGATGTGTTTGGATATTTTCGCAAAAAGCTTCCTGAATAAACTTAAACAAACATATTTGGATTTTTTGTTGGAAGGTTTCAAAAAAATTCCATGAAAAAATTCCGCCTTTGTTAGTTTAAATTATTGCTTATATAATTTCAGTTTCTGGAGTAATGCTGGAAGACCCAAAGGAGGAAATTGCAGAGTCAGACCACGAGAAGGCACTGAAGCAGAAATTGAGCCAGGTTGGAATAGATATTGGTTCTTGTGGACCAGGCCAGTACAATGGGTTGCTTTGTCCAATGGTGAGTTCCTAACAGGTCTTCTGCTATCTTTTTTAAAAAGAATATTTTGTACGAAAGAAAGAGTGTTCAAAAGGGATGGTAGTTATTGTTTAACTAGAAGAACAATCTCTCTATTGAGATGAGAATGTTACTTTGATCAGCAAACTGCGCTGGAAAACTTATCTGCTAGAATTTTTCTGGTTTTGGTCTTCTGTGATGACAAAATATTGAAATCATATTGATTTGTATCATCCGCGCTCTTATAGTAAACAAGAAAAAGTAAGAACTAAGTTCATGTAGACATAAGTGTAATGTGGTTGTTGCTATTGCACCTGATTAGAAGAATCACATCAACATATCGTTTAGAAATGGAAAAATAAGATGAATAAGGAGCGGTTTGGGATTCAATTTATGCAACTTTACAATGATTATACATATCATTAGTTAATTTTACTCATATTCTATTTAGATTAACCCAAAGTGCATTATTGACTTCAATTCTAGATTTTTATAGACTTAATGAGGGCAACTCTATGGTATCTGATATCATTGTAGGATCTAACTGAAAACCTATCATTGTAGGATCTGACTGAAAACTTGCTAGATGTATCCATTCAAGAGGATCAAGTGTTAAATGAACTTATTAGGCGTTTGGACATGCAATTTCATCTCGTGATTTGAAATCAGGAGATAAAATCGGCATTTGGACATGCAATTTCATCTCCTGATTTCAAATCATTAGATGAAATCCCAAATTCTTCAAAAAGCTTGATTTGAAAATTTCATATAATGATTTCACATTTTTCAAATACAGAAAAAAATAGTTGCCCGTTACCCTGAAAATTAACCCCACGGGTGTTCATTTACTATGTTTAAACCCCACAGGTTCAGTGAGGCTTGAAGGAGTCGTGTACTCATGTTGCATCAATTTTAGAGGACATTTGCAATGAGACTGGAATAGGACAGAATGAAATGAGACTGGATAGGGCGGAATGGTCCGAGAGAATCCATACAACTAAACCAACTAGTTTAGGATCGATGCATAATTGATCAATTGATTGATAAATATCTGTCATTTGTTTAAGTTGCATTAGGTATCCTTGCAGTAGGTGTTGTTGCCTTTACTATATTTTCTATGACTATGTTGTCGATTGCAATTCGAGCTATGATGACTTGAATTTCTTATAACAGGTTGACTATGTAGAAAAAAAAGAGATTTCAATGCATGAATGATCATCTTGTCGGTGTAACAAATTATTCCTGATTTGATTTGAAACTGAAATAGAGTCAAGGAGGTGAACGATTTGGATGTAAATTATAACTTCTTACAATGCTTTCAATGATTAAAAGCGAATGGAGCTATTGCTTTGTCAAGTAGAATGATAAAAATAAAGTTA
Source organism: Solanum tuberosum (assembly GCF_000226075.1). Lineage (NCBI taxonomy): Eukaryota > Viridiplantae > Streptophyta > Magnoliopsida > Solanales > Solanaceae > Solanum > Solanum tuberosum. Next base: position 621,471 of record NW_006239242.1, on the reverse strand, counting down.
AAAAAAGAAAAAAAGGAAAAACACTTGCTGTACGAAATAGAAGAAATGAAAGTAATCATAATTATAGATGCCCCTTCTGGTAGTTGAATATTTTTCTGAGAAAGAAAATTGTGATTTATATCTTCAACATGTGGAGTACCTGCGGATGAGAAATAAATTAAACATGGTACTAATAGGTGTTATGAGCTTAAACTCTTAAAAATTGTTTAGTATTATTGCATCTGTAAGGCGCTTAGAATGTCCTATATTGACATATAATGCAATGTTTTTTCTTTGTAGTGCAAAGGTGGGGGCTCAAACGAAAAGAGCTTATCTCTCTTTATTACTCCTGATGGGTAACTAACTTTTACTTTGCACCTTGCTTTTGAGGTATGCTTTCTTCCTCTCTAGCAATATATTGCTAAAGCATGTGAGTGATATATAGGCATGCAGCTACATGGACATGCTTTCGAGCTAAATGTGGATGGAGAGGTGGTACACGGGTATAACATGGTTTAGATGAGCTCATTAATACTTTTATGTAGCATTTTCTTTGGCAGCTTTTTAAATTGTTTTGCTTTTTTCGTGCACTTTAAGGCCTTTGCAGATGTGAGGACAGCTTTTGCGGATATGAAAAGGATTGGAAAAGTGAAAAAGAAGTACAGACAGATAACTGAGGAGAGTTTGGGGCTGGAACCTTTATGTGATGTGGTATGCTGATCTTTCTTTTTATGCAACTTTACATTAGGCTAAGTGAAATCCAATAATATTTGTATGTGTATGTAGTAGTTATTTGCTTATGACATGAGAGTCTGCATCATTTTACAAGCTGTTGGGATGGGTTGTATTGAGTTAAGTTGTGGTCAATCCTTATTCTCGATTACTACAAGTCATTTATTATTCCTTCATGTATCCTTAAGGTACTTGATTTTACCTTTACCACGGTTGAGTTGTGCATAACTTTCTTGAACGAAATATAGATAAATATCTTTCGAGTCTTTAACTCATGTGAAGTGTCACTCTCTTTGTTCTTCTTTTTCTCTTTCTTTATTTTCTACCTCTACTGCTATCTTGCTTCCTCTCTGCTGCTGTTTGCTATTCCTCTTCATCTTTGCTAGCATTGCTGCTATCAGTGAATAGTCCAACACTCTACCCTCCTTTTTTTATTTTTATGATGAGTGTTTCATTTGAGACGGTACTAATGTCCTGAGCCTATTCTCGGTCTAGCCCAACAAAAGTGTGCTACATTGCACAGAATTCAATCCACTAGATTCACATTTCAGTTTAGGGGTTTTCAAGATAAACTGAAAACCAAATGAACAGAAAAATTGAATCAAATGGAATTGTTTTTGTTCTGTCCAGATCGGAGGAATTGTCTTCTAGATCGCAGTTAGACAGATTCTTAGTGTCCACTTCAGTTTAGAGGAATCCGCTGGTCCAGATCGAAGAATCATCTTCTAGATCGAGGTTAGACAGATTCTTAGTGTCCACTTCTTGGGAGAAGTTGTCTCCTGTGATTCTGGTTCCTCTTCTGCGGCTGTTAGCAGACCATTCAGCTATCTTGTTGGATGGTGGTAGAGGAAGACGGTCAAGAATTCCTTTCAGACTTGAGAACATGTGGTTATGTGTGAATGATTTCAAGGATAGAGTGGAAGGTTGGTGGATAGTTATGAGGTGGTAGTAAGGTGATTTAATATCAAAATTTTAAAAGTAAAACCCAACTCTAAGAACACATTAAAGATAAAGGATAGAAAGATAAACACAAGTAGGAGATTAGACAATAATGGTTAAGAAACCAAAACCTTCAATTAATGGATCTGAACAAGCACCTGATCCATAAAGATGACCCTTAAGAATTACCCTTCGGGGTGGCCTAGTGGTTTGGGCTTGGGACTTCCATGTTGGAGGTCTCAAATTCGAAACCCCTTGCCAGCAAAAGCAAGGGGTTTGCCTTCTGGGTCGAGCTCGTCGTGCCGGGCTTGCCTAGTGCGGGTTACCTCTCCTGTGGTTTGCGAGCTATTGCATAGGAGTGGGGGTTTTACCCGGTGCGCACCTAAAGGATAGCGGCTGCGGGTTTCCCTTGTCATAAAAAAAAAAAAAGATGACCCTTGAGAAGATAGTTTTTCATGTGGCTCGGTATGGATAGTAAGGTGCCGAGGAAGGTGTGTTCTTCACGTGGTTAGCTACTAGAGGGGTGATTTTGACGGTAGAGTCTTAGAAAACGAAAGGTTGTCTGCATGAGTTGGTGTTTCCTTTGTAAGGAGATAGGTGGGGACGTGGACCACATTCTGTCACATTGCAAGTAACCACAAGGTTATGGGAGAATATGCTTAGATGGTTTGGCGTTTCTTGAGCAATGCCAAGATCCGTGAAGAAGTTGATGTTTTGCTGGAACTGGAGCTAGGAGAAGAAGGCACACAACATAGAATGTTGCTCCTCTTGCTTTAATGTGGGTTGTTTGGAATGAGAGAAATATGAAAGCTTTTGAATGGGTGGAGATGAGCTTTGCTCAATTGAGGAGTAGTCTCCGATCCCTTATTTTCTTTTGGTGCACCCATGTAGTTCCTGTTCGTATAGAGGATTGAGTGTCTTTTGGAGAGAATCATATCTTGTAGGTCTGTCCTCTTTTTGGTATACCACTTGTGTACGGCCAAATTGGCCTTGTTATTATCAATGAAATCTTTTACTTGATCAACAAACTAACAAACTGACATATGGTTTGATTTGGTGCAGCTTGGTGTTAAATCTAAAAGACTAACAGTATTTGCTTGGTGTTATATTAAGCATTAACCATACGGAGCTGAAGCAAGACCGACACACTGACTATATGTATTATTTTTCTAGTTTATACATAAAAATTATTTGTTATTTTAAAATTTGTGAATATTTTGTTTACATAGTTTATATTTCTTATCACTTTGGAATGTGGTTTCAATGTTTAAATCTAAGCCTGCTTGTATTCTAATGTCACTGGGTACCCACTGTAACTTCTTATCTAGTTTAAACAAATACTCGATTTTGTTTTTGAAGTTCCTTTCTTGAATGCCTGCTTCGGTTTTTTGGGGCTTTACATTTATAGCTGATTTTATGAATTTCCTAAAAGGCATCTGCAGTTGTCATGGACTCTAAGGTAGATAGGAGGGCTTCTACCTCGTACAAGTTTTAAATATTAACAAAATAGACTCAAAAGACTTGGTGTATTCTGTTTCTTCATCATTTGGGTTTTATTATTTTTTTCTTTTGGTTGAATCTGTAGGATGCCCGTATTAGCAGTGTTCTTGTCTGTTTAAGCAAGCTTTGTAGTGTTCAGAAGACTCCCTTTTGGTGTCTTTGTCTCCAGTTGGAAGACTATCCTCCACTTTGTTGCCCTCCCTGTGGTGGTGCTGCATTTCAAACATTTTGTAGCCCCTATTTTCCTTCTGCATATACCTCCAGTTTCTAAGGCAGAACTGTTGTACCTTCACTATGTTGAGCAGCAACATAGAGTCAACTTATTTGCAATGCACAAGTTTATAATGTAGTAGCATCTAGACCAGAAACCAGAGAAACTAAGAAAAATAGTCGGGGAACCCTACTTTCCCTGATTTATTTGATACTTGGAATTTCTTTTCCTATTATTCCTGTTACTTTTACAAAACTTCCTTCTTGTATCGATAAACCATTGGCCCATCAGTACAAACAGTAGAATCGTGCCTCCGTGATGTTATTGCTACATTTTCTGAAATAGATGGAAAATGCCATTGTAAGGCCCTGTCTGTGATTTTTAGTCACTCTCCAACCTCCAAAGTAAATTGCCGATATCTTATGTGGTTGTCTTCTTTGTTACTCAATATATTGCTTCTTGATTATGTTTTATTTGGACGTGAATTAATGAGCTTTTTATTAGTTGATTTTCTTCTTTCTGCTCTTCAGTTACTCACATACTTTTCTGAGCGAATGATATCAAGAGAAACATTGCGGAGAAATGCTGTTATGCAACAAAGACATGGTGATCAGGTCTGATATCTTGTCATTTTCTTACATACTGCTTGATCAGTTTCTGTTGGTGGCTACCATAGGCCCATAGACCTGATCGCCTTTTGCCGGCATGCTAGAACCCGTAAGAGAAAGATATACCTCTAAATTAGTTATTCAGTTAAGTGTTCTATCAGTGGTGACATACTGGTTGACCAGATGAGTTTATGTGATCCCACTTGGTAGTACAGAAATCGATTCAATCCCTGCCCTTGCATTTGATTTACTATGGAATATCTTAGGATGATACATCTAGAGCTATTCTCCTTGAATAACAGAAGTATAATGAGATTCAATATTCTGCTTGGTTAAATGAATTCAACATTTGGAAAATTCCTCAACTTGTCATAATTTTATCTTGTGCTTGGTTAACATAAAATAGAACCTCATTTTCAAAAAAAAAACATCAAATAGAACCTCATTATTTTTGTCCAAAATGTTGTGCATTTTGATTTATAATTTTGAAGATGAATTTTAGTATTACTTGATGTTTTAGAAAATTTGGATGAGGTTAAAAGCTAGTCAAATTTGAACCACTTTTAGGGGTCGTTTGGTAGGGAGTATTAGGAGAAATAGTCCTTGTATTATGTGTGGTATTATGTAGTACTATGTTTGGTAGGAATTTTGGGCCCATGTATAACTAATCCATGGATTAGTTATACATGGGCCCAAAATTCCTACCAAACATAGTACTACATAATACCACACATAATACAAGGACTATTTCTCCTAATACTCCCTACCAAACGACCCCTAAAAGTGGTTCAAATTTGACTAGCTTTTAACCTCATCCAAATTTTCTAAAACATCAAGTAATACTAAAATTCATCTTCAAAATTATAAATCAAAATGCACAACATTTTGGACAAAAATAATGAGGTTCTATTTGATGTTTTTTTTTTGAAAATGAGGTTCTATTTTATGTTAACCAAGCACAAGATAAAATTATGACAAGTTGAGGAATTTTCCAAATGTTGAATTCATTTAACCAAGCAGAATATTGAATCTCATTATACTTCTGTTATTCAAGGAGAATAGCTCTAGATGTATCATCCTAAGATATTCCATAGTAAATCAAATGCAAGGGCAGGGATTGATATTTTATGGTAAAGAGCGATTTTGTATGATAAAAGTCCTAAGTTGAATGATTTTATTGATGTCAAACAATGTTTAATACCTTTTTTCTATAAATTCTTATAGTTGGTTGACCTTTTGAGATATTAACTTCAATTTATTAAGATGACAATTATTTACCCTCAAATAATTTAAGTGAGAAAATAGTGAACATGGTGATAAAGGCTATAAAAAAAAAATATTGTTCGTCAATTATCTACCTTGACCCAATTACATGTAATAAAAACTCTCATAATAACTCAAGGGTATAATTGGAAAGAAGTTTTTTTTGTAGAGTTTTAAGCCCCACACAAAATTAGGTAGGAAGCAACGAACCAAACACTTGATAAAAATAATCCCTGCATTACTAATCCAAGCATTACCAATCCCTGCATTACTAATCCCTGCATTACTAATTCCTGCACTATTGATCTTTGTACCAAACGGCCCCTTAATCACTTCTTGGCTTATTTTGGTGTTTGGTAACCAAGCGCTTTGACACCAAAATAAGCCAAATGGCATAAATTGGGTACCCTTATGGCTTTTAGCTTCACGAATCACCCCGATTTCATAGCACAAATCAGAGAAAAATCAAATCTGTTCCGTTGTTATCTGTTGGTTGCTTATCATTTTCCGGTTAGCTCCCATATTCAGGAAGGTTGAGATCTCTGTTCAAGGGAGACTCATTTCCTTAATGTAGCTGAGTCACTTTTTGACTATTCAATCATTGATGTAATTTTTTTCCAGGTTGTTATTGCATTTACGTATCGGAGGGATGGAGCACTTGTGAGCTGTAAGTACCGGAACATGACCAAAAAGTTTTGGCAGGTTAGTGTCAGTGTTCTTCATTTGCTACTTAACATATTTATTTCAGTTAAATGTAAAGATACTATGACGTATATATGTATTTTTTTGAGAATGTGAAGACACTATAGAGTACTTCCAAATCATTTTAGTTGAGACTACAGTCTCATGTTTAATACTCGTGCTTGACAGAGGTGAAACCAAGAATCTTGTGTAAATCTCTGCGGTAAGAAAGAGTGCGCGAAATTTCAATCCAAAATGAAAAGCCTGAGGTTCTTAACCAGTATTCTTGATTGGGTATCTTTGGAGAGAACCATATTTTGTAGGTTTCTCCTTGTATATGGCCAAGATGTCCTTGTTATTATCAATGAAATCTTTTACTTGATTAAACTAACAGTGGATCAAATACAATATCAAGTTATTGATAAAGTTCAGATTGCAGCAGTCATGCTTGTCAGTTGTCAAGTTGTCAGCAACCTTGTTCTCTTTATTGTATGTGTTTAATTTCCATATGACCAACTTCAAGCAATGTTAACGTGAAATCATCAATCAGTACTTGGCTAAGTATGCTGGTCTGCTTTCGAAACTATTCATTACTACAAATTTTAAAACTTTTGCTATGACTGTCATCTCAATGTTTGGACCTCTGTGTTCATTCTTAAATATATTCCTATGTCACTCTATTTCTTAGTGCAAAGTATTCAATAATAAATTCTATGAAATTAAAGAAAACGAACCATATAGTTATTGTAATCTTTTTGTTCCTTATTTATCTTTATTACTATGTCACTTTGTTTCTTAGTGCAAAGTATTCAATAATAGAATTTCTATGAAATTAAAGAAAATGAACCTTATAGTTATCATAATCTTTGTGTTCCTTATTTATCTTTGTTACTTTATCCACTATTTAGTATTTTGGGAAAAGGGTCAAATTTGTCCCTTTACTATGTGGAAAATATCTATTTTACCCTCTGTTATACTATCCGTTCAAAAATACCTCACATAAATGGTTCAAATATACCTCTCTCGGTTAAGGATGTCCAAGGTGAACACCCAATTCCATGGGACGCTGACATTTTATGAGGTGGAATGCCACCTCAGTGCCTAATCAATATTACACTTATTCTTCCACAATCTAGTACTAGCATTTTCTTCCCCTCCACCATTGCCATTGTTTACACCACCATGACAACTACTATTTTAATGGATCAATATTTATACTTATATAATAGATATTCAACTGTCAAATGTTTAAAAGTTGCGTAGAGGGATTCAAATAAAAGAAGCGAACTAACTAATTAAAAATAATCAATATTAAGGAGATCAAGGAACGAAGGTTAAGAACCACCATTCTTTGAAGTAATTTAGGACTAATCACTTGCACCTGGAACACTAACATTTGGAAGTGTTGAGTTTTACAAGACAAAAAATACTACATTAATGGAGTCGGGAGAGTGAAGGATGAAATAGGTTTTTACTTAATTTAATGGTAAAAGCGCTGGAGCAATTGTGCAGGAAAATATTTTCTTGGGTTTTTTTTATGTTTTATAATCATAGTGTCCGTGCCAATTTGTGACACCTTTACTAATTCTACGATCTACCTACGACCTTCCACAATATGGGGTAACTTTATCCACCAAGGCTGGGATAGATGAGACGAAATCATCATGGTTTTTGTCTCTGTTGGGATATTTGAACCTGGATGTCGTGGTTGTCAACTCATTTCATTAACCATTACGGTACACCCTTGGATGCAATTTGGTTTTCTATTATCTATTTCGGTTTTAGTTACTTGATATTATCCATAATATGATTATGTTATTGTAGTGCAAGAAAAAGTAGTTTTAATTTTATCAATTTTGTTTGCCAACTATTTATCACCTATTGGCTATTGTCAGTTCAATTTTTTTCTTGGACAAACTTTATATCTCAGAAAATGTTTGTAAAAGTTATCATAATCAACTTTGGTCATTATCTGTGTACTCTCTCCATCCCAATTTATGTATTGTAGTTTGACTTGGCACAAAGTTTAAGAAAGAAAGATTTTTAAAATTTGTGGTCTAAAATAAGTCGATGTTTTGTGGCTATAAATAATTTCATTATGGGTAAAATGGGTATTTTGAGTTAACATGTTACTTAGTATAGAAATGTTTCATCCTTTTTGGGACCGACTAAAAAGGAAAGTGAATCGTATAAATTATGACAAAAGGAGTATTAATTATTACCCATACGACAATATAATGAAAATATTATAATATCTTAATCATTCTATGTATTTTTTCAATTTATTTATTTTTATCATCTTTCAATGTCTCATAGACAATTCCAACTGCTTTTTTTTTTCTCCAAGATAGGTAGTTATTTATCTTTTAAGTCTAAATTTAAATTTGGAAAATACATACAATACCCCCTAAACGTGTCTGAATAAGTTAGTACAAACTCTTATTTTACAAGTGACCTTTTACACCCCTAATCTTGTGTAAAATGGAATACTACCTTAAGACATATAATATCAATTTCATAGTTGGAAGTGATACACACACCCGTGCATAAGTGCCAAGCAGATGACGTGTCAAATATTAACAATTTTTTTTTCTTTTGATTACACCATGTCATTTATTTTTAAAAAATTGCAGTCCCTTTCTTCCCTTCTTCTTCTTTCCTTATTTCACTATTTACAGGGCCATTTTCAATCTCTTAGCAGTTAGCGCATTGTCTTATTTTTATTTTCACATTAGTAACCTTGCTTTTAATTTTCATTTTCGTGTTTTCCGAGCACTATTACAAAGGCAATGTGGTAAACCTTTTTTGAACTTAGATTTCTAGTCCAGTGATCTTTTGATCACCAGAAACCACCTCTTCTCTTTTTCCTTTCTTTTTCGACCCCACCTAGTCGTAAACTATTGCTCCGGCAACTTTTTCCAATAAGGGTACCTTTTTCCGGCAATTTTTCAGGGATTCTTTGGTTCCGTGCAAGCATAGGACAAATCTAAGCTTACCAAAGTGAGTTTCAGTTCACTAATTATGCTGGACCAACCCACAGAGCCGATGTTTTGACCATAACAGAAGGCATCTCAATTATGGAGAACATTGTCGAGGTTCTTTGCTTGCGTCTATGACCCCTGCTACTGTCCGACAACTTCTATGTGACTACCCACCTCTTGGGGTGTCGAAATTTGATGTTGGTGTGAAGTTGAAGGGCGATAAGGGTGGTAAGGAAAGAGGGAGATCGCCAAATGGCGTTGACAAGTCCGACGAAGTGGGTCATCTAAAACTTGACATCGACAAGCTCATTACTGGTGGAGGAGGCACTCATTAGGCCGAGATGGCAGTCATACGTCCATAAACTCTTGAACAAAGAGGGAGAAATAAACATTGTGTTGGAAAATTAAAGCTCTTCCCGTCGTTGTGATTTTGGGTATTGTAGGGGTATATCGGTTGTGGAGATTAAGGGTGATATTCATAAGATGAGTAGGGGAAAGGCAATTGGGCCAGACGAGATTCTAGTGGAATTTTGGAAGAATGCAGACTGGGCATACTTGGAGTGACTGGCTGGTTGTTTAATGTCATTTTTAAGACAACAAAAGTGCCTAAAGAATGGAGGTTGAGTATACTGGTACCCTTGTACAAGAACAAGGGTGGCATTCATAATTGTAATAACTATAGAAGTGTCAGGTATTAACCCACACGATGGAAGTTTTGGAGAAGGTGGTGGAGATGAAAGTTATGAGGGGCATATATATTATTGAGAACTAGTTCAGATTCATGTTGGAGTGATCAACTATGTAGGTCATTCATCTTGTAAGGAGACTGGTGGAACAATATAAGGAGAGAAAAAGGGACTTACACTTGGTGTTCATTGACTTATAAAAAGCATACGACAAGTCTCGAGGAAGGTTTTATGGAGATGTTTGGAGGCTAGAGGTGTATGATGAAGGACATGTATGATGGAGCCAAGACCCGAGTCAATATAGTGGGATGAGACTCATGCTTGGAGGCCAGAGGTGTATGATGGAGACAAGACTCGAGATTAGGACAGCCGACAGTGGGATGAGAGTCTGACCACTTCCCATTGGTGATGGGTTTGCACCAAGGATCACTCTTAGACCATTTTTATTTTCCTTGGTGATGGATGAATTAATGCGGCATATCCAAGGTGAGGTGTCCTAGTGTATGTTATTTGCAGATGACATAGTTCTGATTGATGAGACTCACAATGGAGTTAATGCTAGACGTGAGGTTTAGAGACAAATGAGTCTAAAGGGTTTAGGTTGAGCAGAACCAAGATATAGTACTTAAAGTGCAGGTTCAAGGATGCGTCCCATGAGGCTAGCGTGGAAGAGAGGCTTGACGCACAGGCTATCCATAAGAGATGAAGTTTCAAGTATCTTGGGTCTATAATTCAAGTTAATCAAGAAATTGACAAGGTTGTCACTGACTTAATTAGTGCAGGGTGGATGAAATAGAGGCTTGCATTCGGTGTCTTGTGTGATAAGAAGGTTCCACCAAGAGTTAAAGGTAAGTTCTACGAAGTGGTGGTTGGACCAACAATGTTGTATGGGATTGAGTATGGGCTTGTCAAAACTCACATGTTCAGAATTGAAAGTTGTGGAAATGAGAATGCTGAGACGGATGTGTCGGCATACTAGGAGAGACAAAATTAGAAATGAAGATATTTGGGACAAGGTGAGAGTGGCTTCGCTCGAGAACAAGATGTGGGAGGCAAGGCTAAGGTTGTTCATGCATGTGAAGAGGAGACGCATGGATGCCCTGTGTGAAGGTGTGAGATGTTAACTTTGGTGAGTTTTAGGAGAAGTAGAGATAGGCAGAAGAATTATTGGAGAGAGGTGATTAGACAAGGCATGACACAACTTTAGCTTACTGAGGACATGACATTAAATGGAAGGTTATGAAGGGCACAAAATAGGGTAGAAGGTTAGTAGATAGTTATGTGTTGCCTAGCTTTTTAGTAACTAGTTGTGTGTTGCCTAGCTTTTCTAGTAGTATATGTACACTACTCTTGCAGGCTCTTGTCCTTTAATTTTTGTTACTATCTGTTAATTTTTTCTCATACTTCGATTGCCTTACTATTTTGTCGTAGTGATTATTCATTTCTTTTCAGCAAACTGTCATGCTTTTTAATTTATATTTTTTTGCCCCAAGGGCAGAAGGAGTTCGAAATGACTCTCTCTCGTCCAGTCCATGAAAATGCCCCATGGCTTCTTCGCTTCTTATTTCTTTTTTTGACTGCTTTGAAATGCTTACTCTTGAGTCAATGATCTATCAGAAACAACCTCTCTACCTCCCAGGTAGGGGTAAGGTCTGCGTACACTCTACCCTCCCCAGCCCCGCTTGTGGGATACACTGGGTATGTTGTTGTTATTATTATATTGTTGGATGCGGAAAACTGATACATAAATTGTTATTAGTTGGACCTCATTAATATGCTGTTCATTTGCAGGAAGCTGATACTTTAAAAATATTCTATGGTCTCGACGATATAAAGGGAGCAAGTGATATCATCATTGTAACTTCTGATTCACTCATCATTTCGTTTTTGAAAAGGCTTTTTCACTTCTGGTAATATCTATTGCCTACTCTTATGTTAGGTTGAGGGTGAGATGGACAAGCTTGCTATGGAAGAAGCAGGCTTTCGGAATTGTGTGAGCGTTCCAGATGGCGCTCCTCCATCTATTTCAGATAAAGATTTGCCGCCTGTAGATAAGGTTTTTCTTCTATAGTTTGTCTTAACTATGAATTTTTAAGTAAATGCTTTATCATGAAAACTTTTGTGTTTATGGATCTGGTAACCAACTTTTGTTTATCTTTGAGAAGGATGTCTTATCTCAGCTCATTTCTCATGCATTCAGTTTCTTAGTTTTTAATCAGCCTTTTATGGTTTCTGGCTAGACTCTAGAGTTATAAATTCTAATTTTCTCCTTCTTCTTTTGTCCCCCCCCCCCCCCTCCCCTCCCTAATTGTAGTATGCCCATTATCTTGACCAGTTCATCCTCTTAGGGATTGCTTGGTAAGTTGTATAAGAATAGTGCGGAATATGGTGTATAGTAATGATTGTATTAGTTATGCGAGAGTATTTCTTATGCAGTGTTTGGTTTGGTGTATTTAAAATAAAACATTGCATTTGTTTACAAATACGGTGGAAAGGCTTTGAGGGGTAATTGTTACTTTAACCATGCTAATGCATGCATTAAAACCCCTTGCATTGCTAATACCATGGTTTTCCCATGTATTTAGTTATACATATCATAATACCAAATAGAATCTTGTATTATTATACATAGGTTGAAAAGATGTACCAAACAAAGTATTAGTAGTACACAAAGCTAATGCATGTATTATTTTTTCTAATGCATCCTACCAAACGACCCCTTATTGCATTGTGACCATGTGTACCTTTTTCGATTCATGCATGTATTTACTGTGTATCCTCATCCACATTCTGCTGCTTTTGCTCTATCCTTTATAAGATTGCAGAGAAGAGCTCTGCTCCGTATATTTGTATAATTTAGCTGACATCTTAACATATTGTGGAACTAATGCTCCTTTTGGTGCATTTTGTGAAGCTAGGACACAAAGTATCAGTATCTTTGGAACTGCAAAGAATATTTGGAAAAGGTTTGAAGACCCCTCTTTGCTGTTGATGTTTCCTATGTTATTATGTATCAGTCATGTAACAAGAAAGTTTTTGTTCTTTCACCATTTATAGGCATCTCGCATAATACTGGCAACTGATGGGGATCCACCTGGTCAAGCATTAGCTGAAGAGCTTGCCCGCCGGTTAGGGAGAGAAAGGTCTAGTGTACTTTATTCCAGTGACACTGATGGTAGTTTTGATATATTATACCTTAATAATGAGTGCTCTCAACTTTTTCTCTTTGACAATGTAGGTGCTGGCGAGTTACATGGCCAAAAAAGAGCACTATAGACCACTTCAAAGATGCAAATGAGGTCTTCATGCATGGAATTTTCTTACCTATTTGTTTATAGGAGAAGAAAAAAAGAATTTCTTGAATCAGATCTTTTTTCATACTCCACGAGCTTTCTGATTTTTGATTGACAGTTGTGTACTTTCTCCAAGCCCCTTGGTTGGAATTTGTTCTGTTCAATTTTATATTTTGATTTTTGATATGGAATGCAAGTTTATAGTTAATAGCAGTCTTGTTAAGTCTACTTTAATTTCAAGCACTAGTAAAATTGAGAGTTGTTCTTTTTTTTTTGAAATTAAAATTGAGAGTTTTTTTTTTTTTTTTGAAATTAAAATTGAGAGTTTTTTTTTTTTTTTTGAAATTAAAATTGAGAGTTTTTTTTTTTTTTTTGAAATTAAAATTGAGAGTTTTTTTTTTTTTTTTGAAATTAAAATTGAGAGTTTTTTTTTTTTTTTTGAAATTAAAATTGAGAGTTTTTTTTTTTTTTTTGAAATTAAAATTGAGAGTTTTTTTTTTTTTGAAATTTAAAATTGAGAGTTGTTTTGAATGACATTTCTCTTGTTTCTCAAAGTAGCATCTGTTTGCAAATATTGGTTGCATAACCACTTTGTAGTTCTCTCAATGAAATTACTCCATCTGTTACTGACACACAGTTATGTAATTCTATAGTCGGTTTATATCATGTCTCCACAATAACGTTCTTCCTGGGGAAAAACGAAAACCTCCTTTTTGATAAATATGGACAGGAGGTAAACTATGCTCATGATTTGACATGTGCAAATCTTTGTATGCTAGATCCTTTGTAACCTATTTCTAGCCATTATGAGTTTCGATTTACCAACTGATAATACTTTTCTAGTTGTCTTACTCATTTTAGTGCATCAAAGATACTCATTTCACCTGTTTTCTTTATGACTCTCAGTAACCTCAAGTTTATCCTTCTTCATTTGGGCATTAATAGGTACTTATGTGTCTGGGGCCTGGTGCTCTGAGGGAGGTTATTGAAGGTGCAGAGCTGTACCCAATACAAGGATTATTCGACTTTAAAAATTACTTTACTGAGATTGATGCATATTATCACCAAACAATTGGCTACGAGCTTGGGGTTCCAACTGGATGGAGGTCCTTAAATCAACTATACAATGTGAGTGGGTTCTTATTTGGGAACTAAGTGTGTCTCTAGTCCCTCAGTACTTAAATAGGATAGGGATATATGTGTATTCATGCCAGGGATGCCAGCTATGTTGTAGGGGTTTGTGATATACCAATTAGATTTGACAATTATGTAAAGAAAGTTTAATGGAAGGTTTTCTTTTTGGGTATACTTTTGGAACATATGTGATATCCCAGTTAGCATAGATAATCTTCTTTGTATTAGATTCTCTTCATTTTTTGTACACTTTGTATTAGAGGATTTTGTGTATCACTTCAATAAGGTTATTTACTTAATCAAGTCCCCAAGGAGGTGGTCTAGCAGTTGAAAAGTTGGAGTGGCAACCTTGGCAATCAAAGTTCGAAACCAACAGAGCAAACACAAGGTTATTTCTTCCCATCTGCCTAATCTTGGTGGGCTGAATTACCTAGTACTCCTGTTGGTGGGAAGTAGTAGGTACCTGGTGGAGATTAGTGGAGGTGTGCACAAGCTAACTTGAGCACCAGTGTTATCCAAATAAAATAGTTACTTAAATTACAAGGCAAAAAAGTAACATAGTGAACAAAAAAAAGATGAGAGATTCTGGGGAATGGAGAGGGATGGTACAGTGTTAACTGGCCTTGTGACACTAGTATATTACCTAAAGACAAGGTACTGAAGTAAAGAACCAAAACGACTGAACTGTCCCCGAGAAATGATACATAATCCTATTCTTCAGCATAACATTCTGAAAACGTATTATTACTCTAGATTGAGACTTATTATTGGCATACCATCATGAAACCAAGACATGAAATTCTACAGCCTGGCTGATTTTTGTTTCTTTCTTGTTGATTCTGTACAGGTTGTTCCTGGAGAGTTGACTATTGTTACAGGAGTCCCAAACTCGGGGAAGAGTGAGTGGATTGATGCTCTTTTATGCAATCTCAATCACAGTGTTGGCTGGAAATTTGCACTTTGCTCTATGGAAAACAGGGTAGGAACTTATAAATCTGTTTCTCATCATATCAAGCTAGGATAAATGAGAGTGATTGAATTCATTAGAAATTAGTTGCTGAGTTGGTTTTGCTACCTCAGTTAACTAGATGAGGCTTGTGATAAATGGATCCTACGAAGATTCTTAATTGTTACCCTCTAGAAAGATTTATTGGTAGTATAGCATTGCAGGATGTCATGCAAAAGATAACATATTTCTGCATTATCTGGATCTTCTATTTTACTCAAAAAATTGAAGTTCCAAGATATATAACCTGCACAAGGATTAGATTGCTTAAAGTTTTATGGGGTATTTCTAAAAAAAATAAAAATAAAATAAGTGATTTACTTTTGTGCCTTGCTTATTGGTTGAAGATTGCCTAGATCCCTAAGCCATTCTGCAATTTGGATAAGCATAAGTAATGTTTTAGTCCTACTGTACTAACTAGGTGTTGAGAGAATCCTTAAGTCAAACCGTTACAGTCCTACTTGTCTTTACAAGCTTGTTTGGTTTGTGTAAGCTGTATTAGTTTTAATTGTGTCAACTCCATTAATCAACTATTCATGTGTGAGTTTCACATTCATATGTGAGTTAATATTATCGTATGAAGCCTAAAAAAGTTTATCCTCCCCATATTGGTGCGGGGTGGTGTTAGATACAAAAGGGTTCCGGCATCTTAATGGATGATGATGGTAAAGAAGCTAGAGCAAAGAGTCAAATTCGGATAGGTTGTTGAGCATTGGTGCGCTGAAAGAGAAGTCAATAAGTTAGTGGATACTACAAAGAGGAGGTGAGTTGATATTAGGTCATTGTATGTCTACAAGACATTAAAGAGACGAGAAAAAGGCAACTAACTTGGAATACAGTTTTGTCGATAAAGAAGTCAGCAGAGTTACTGGATATCTTAGAAAGGGAAGAGTTGATGTTCACAGTTCACACAAGTTAATCCAACGTTTTAAATTAAAATATCATGGTCTTATGGTATATATGTAAAAGTACAAAGAGTGAGAATTAGCATTGAGCTAGTATTTAAGGGTAAAGTTGAAGTAAAAAAGAATTGGTGAAAGGGGTGAGGGTTTGACCACTATGTTTCAACATATACACAAGATGAATATCGTGTAAATTTGGATATTAAGTCGTGCAACTTTAGACAAGATTTGAAATAATTACATCCAACAAAACCACAACAGGGATAAACTGAGAGAAGATTGTCCGAGTTGGTTTGACCATGTCTTACATTGATATCCCAAAACACTGGTTTATAAGTGACGACATTACAGTGATGAAAGGTATTAAAAGATACGAATCACATGGAAGAAATTATCTCATGTTTTTTTTTGATAAGTGCATTCCTCATTGATGTCGGTGTCGCATGAGCCTGGCCAGCCCAAAAATTATCTCAAGAATATCAATCTGTTGAAAATTAGCAGATTACTATTGGGTTTTGTCTTATATTGGTGTTGGTTGGTGTTATATTTTCTGACTGGTTGAACCAATAGTATGATCAGACCACAGTTTAAGTGCTTGTTAAAGTTCCTTTTCCTTCTGTTGAGGATGCATGAGTCTGTCAACATGAAGAGAGACCACGAGGTGTCCTGTTGTATCAGGTTTTAATTGAGAACTGTGTGTTAACTGTCTCTCATGAGTCATGAACAACCAAAGATGATCACTTCTGACAAGATTACTTGCATTGTGATTATTGTGGAAAGCCAAGACATACAAAGGAGACATATTGAAAACTACATGAAAGAACAACAAGAGGTCATGGGGGGAAACGTGGGCCCATCAAGGGGTTTGGCTAATATTGTAGAAAATGTGGAGACATTCAGGGGAATGGTTTCAGGAGAAACTTTGTCTTCGGATGAAATTTAGCATCTTTGCTGACTCCTGAAATTTTACTTACCTCTGTTGCCACATCCTAAGTTGCTCAGACTTTTTACTTTTGGCGCCACACTCATGTTGACACAACATCGGTGTGGGATTCTTACCAGATCTAGTTAATCAATTTTGGGTACTTAGACCAAAATTGATAGAGAAATTCAAGACACATGCAATGATTTCTGAAACATCAAAACATAAGTTAGGGAAATCATAATTTAGGCATATGTTTTTTTCTATCGTCAAAAATATTTGGATTAGAAAGTCAACATCCAGAAGGTGCTTTAATGATATTTACAAGTCAACATCACTGCTAAGTGCTAACTGCGCAATAAACTCAAGAAGTCTATCATGACTTCTATGTCATTTGGAATAGTCATCTCACACAAAAAAGTAAGAGATGCATTTGTGCTTAATAATAATGACAGATTCATACTTGCTCTCAAAAAGTCGTGCATTCCTTTCCTTCCAAATTGTCCACCATAATTTAGGCATATTTTCATAACTTTGATATTTGAATTATTTTAGCCGAATCCTGCATCTGTATCCATATCCTCGAATCTTAAAATTTAGATCATGAAGGATCCAACCTCTACATCTGCAATCATATCGGACGCCTATCCCCTAGTCCGAGCAACTTAAACCATATCTAATTATATGCAATCAGGTACAACAAACCTTGCTGCTCACTGAATGAGGATTTTAATTGTTAGAAATCTCTTAACTCCTCATGTTGTCTTGGGAAATCCTCTCACCTAATGAGCTATTTTTCAGGGTTGAGTTAGGCCCAAAGTCTTTTTTTTTTTTTTTATCATGATATTAGTATCAAACCCATTCCAATTTCGGTTTACTCGATGTTGGGCCTCCATATTATGTGTTTACACTTTAGTTGGTAGGTCTAAGACGTGCAACAAGGTGGTTAAAGTCCCACATTGGTTGTCGGATGCAAAACTGGTCTCCCTTTTATCGTCTTAGACACTCCTCACCTTATGAGCTAGCTTTTGGGATAAAGTTAGGCCTAAAGTCCATCTCTTATTAGTAATGAACAAGTTAAAGTGGAGCATAGTGATATGGAGAATTCATATAGCCGAATCCAACCCGATTGTTATTTAGGCATAGATGATGTTGTATCAGTCATGTTAATTTTTGGTGTTTGATTGTGTTAAAGTCAAACTTTGAGCTAATAATGACAGGTATACCAACGAAGTTAGTTAATTTCAAATAGATTATTTAACAGTCACTTATTAGAATAATCAGATTCAATTTATGCTGTCAAACCAAGTAATCCTACGTCTTGAATTCTTGTGAAACAAGATGAAAATATTGCTTAAATAATGTTTCAGCTCGTGTAGTTTTGTTTTGGACCGATGTTAATACTTGCATTATTGTGTTGCCACCCCAAATGCTTCAAAGGTTAATTGTGTTTAGAATGGTTTCCCAATCACGCCTCTGACCATAAAATGAAATGTGAATAACCCGTCCTACTCTCTTTGAAAGAAGGGGCGCTTTCGGTTTTGTCGGTGCGTGAAAGAATTTTTTCTTCTCCATATTACTTTATCTTTCTTGAGTTTTATCATAGTCAACTATCACCTTAGTTTTTCTTTAGTGCTAAATGTGAGCTTTTAAAATCTGTGAGAAAGAGCTGTTTTACAGCCCAGCCTTCACCGTTCACTAAATATTATTTCATAAAATTAGGGTATTCCACTTTTTTTTTCTTTTTTACCAGAGTAAGGAACAACGTACGCTTCAGCGCATTCACCCTTGCCCAGTTTTGTTTGCTTGTTTTGCTTGTTTTTTCTTACTTTCTTTTTGCTTTACTGATCTGTAGGTACGGGAGCATGCTAGGAAACTTTTGGAGAAGCACATAAAGAAACCTTTTTTTGATGTGAGGCAAGTAGGAAACATCCTATACTTCTTAAGTCTCTGTCATTTTCTTTTTAGTATTGCTACATGCAAGCAAGATGCCTTGCAACATACTTGTTGCATTACACCTTTTTAATTACATATTCGGTATCATTGAGAAAATGGAGATGGTGATAAGTTGCCTATTTGTACTCTAATTTGTATAATAGAATGTAGTATCATTCAGGCATTAAGTTTATAAGAATGTTGAGAAGACAGAGAATGGAAGTGCTATCTATATATTTAGAAGCTGTTTGACAAACTATATTTATGTGGAATAGGAGAAAAACATAAAATTCTCATGTTGTCTCATGTTGTTTTATACCTTTTGGTTGTTAGGTAGTTAAATAAAATGGAAGGGTGATTCTTTGTCTCCATTTCTTTTCATACTAGCTAGGGAAGGAATGAGCTACCTATTGAATAAGGCAAGGGGTGTCTGGCTTACTCATCAACTGGAGGAAAAACTTGTTATTTCTCACCCAATGAAGTCACACAGACAACACAACAATTCTAGGTGGAGAAGTTTGTACTTTACCAACTACTTATTTAGGATTGCCACGGGGTGAAATAATTAAATCTAAAGGAATTTGGGACGTGTTATTAGAAACTATGAGAAGAAATTGGCTAAATGAAAGATTTAGTACTTATCTCTTGGTGGTAGGTTGACACTCATTTACTAAGTCTTAGATGCTCCTCCTACATACATGATGTCATTAAGAGGTTGGACAGTATTAGGATGTCATTAAGAGGCTGGACAGTATTAGGATAGCATTCCTTTGGTAAGGTAACAAAGAAAAGAAAGGGTTTCATCTAGTCAAATGGAAAGCTCCGACTTTTGGAAAGAAATTTGGGGGTCTGGGAATTAGGAATTTAAAGATTCACAATAAAGCTTTGAATATGAAATGGGTGTGGAGACTTACCAATGAGAATCAGTCATTGTGGGGTAAAGTTATAAATGTATAAGATGAGGAGGAAGACTAATGGGCGACTAAGGTGGTTGATACACCAGATGGGGTTAGTATATGGAGATCCACTGGGGCCTTTTGGAGTGAAATGAAGAGCAAACCAAAGATCAAAGTTTATGATGTTAGCAAAACTAGCTTTTGCGAGGCTATTGACATGGCATACAGGCATAGGGACTCTAAAATCACACTTTCCAGACATATTCAGTCTTGTGCTTACCAACAGAAGACTATAGAAGAAATGTGGATACCTCAAGATTGGGATATTACTTTCAGAAGATCACTCAATGATTAAGAAATGGACAGGATAAAAGTTTTATATCATCCTTCAGTGGGTTATAGGCAGGGTAAGCGTATTGAGGTGGCAAGGTTGCAACAGTGGTGACTTCAAGGTGAATGTAGCACACAAGATGATGAATCAGTCTAATCAGTAGATTGATAACTGGACTTGGAAGCATATTTGGAGAACTAGTATCCCACACAAAGTAGCTTATTTTGTGTGGCTCTTGGCTAAGAAAGCTGTCCTCACCAAGAACAATTTAATGAAAATAAAGATCATGATGTGTCCCAGATGCTTTCTGTCTTTAGTTAAAGCAGAGTTCGCCATCTATGCCTTCATTGCAAAGTGACAGAACAACTGTGGAGAATTTTATTTGACCTGAAAGGCATATTCTGGATAATGCCCGGAAGATTACAAAAGCTTTATAGAGTTGGGAAGAAGAAGGATCTATGGCAAATAACAGAAGTAGATGGAGAATTGTCCCTACTTGCATCTGGTGGACAATCTGGAAGGATATGTTTTGAAAATATAGAGAATCTAAGTTGCTTGGACTCTTCACTTTTGGTGTAGCACCCGTGTCGACACGACATGGGTGTGGGTGTGGGATCCGTGTCCGATTTGGTCAACTGATTCTGGGTACTTTGACCAAAATCGATGGGGAAAGTCTGGACAGTTTTAATGATTTCTGTAACCAATACAAAAGCTAAGGTGAAATTAAAGAAAATGGAATACCTTTTATATAGAAATTCTATGTCACTCCTTTTCCTATTATCTCCTTCCAGGATTCTCCTCAAGTTCTCCACATAATATCTCATAATTTAGGTTTTATAACTTTATTTTTAGATATTTTAATTATTTTTAGGCGAATCCCCGCACCCGTATCCATACATGGATCCATATCCCCGAATCTTAAAAATTAGATCATGAAGGACCCGACCTCTAGATTTGCACCCGTATCGGACACCCGCACTTGAGTCCGAACAACTTAGTAGAGAATAGTATGCAGAAGATCAAATTGATCTGTCTTTTTATATTCAACTTTTGGTGTAAACAGATATACTTGGATGATACTGATTCTATTATGATGTTCTAGAGTCAATATAAAGGTAAGTGAGTTTATCTTCTGGAGTACAATTGTAAATATGGTTACAGTACAACCCATGTACTATTTTGCGCACCTTATCTTATACACACAATATTAACCGGTTTCCAAAAGAATAATAATTTAGGTATCATAAACAAGCTGCTTCCCATTCTTGCAAATGTGTGGCACATGTTTGAAGCTTTCATTCTTTGCAAGCATAGCTTACTGGTTGGACCGACAGCCTTTTTTTTTATCTTTCTAGAATATCAACCCACTATAACTTCTCTTTCAGTTTTTTTCCTGTAAGCAAAACTTGACTTTCTGTTGCACAAGAGAAATATCTTACTCATACTTCTGAAATTATTTATCTTTTATTCATTGTTAATTTGCATGTTAATGTTTTGATCATTGGCAATGCAGATATGGGGAATCTGTTGAACGGATGAGTGCTCAGGAGTTTGAAGAGGGAAAGCAATGGCTCAGTGATACATTTTTCCTCATAAGGTGATGGTGGCAGTTTCCTAAAATATGAATCTTGACGCTTGCCTAATGATCTGACTGACTTCTATTTGGAACTGACTTATGTTCTCTAAGCTTACTCTCCATGTTTCGTAGTTCAATTTAATGACAATCCTGGAAAAATCTTTTTCTTTTTTTATTTGAATCTCGTATTCTGAAGAAGTTTACTTCTTGAGCTATCTTTTCTTTTTTTTTTGTTTGTATCTCTTTTTTCTTCACTAACCAGAAAGTAGGTTAATTGAACAGGTGTGAGAATGATTGCCTACCGAATATTGACTGGGTTCTCTCGCTTGCAAAAGCTGCAGTTTTAAGACATGGGGTGAATGGACTTGTAATTGACCCATACAATGAACTTGATCATCAACGTCCTTCAAGCCAGTGAGTAACCTTTTATGCATATTTTATGGTTGGTGAATCCATATTAACATGCAGTCTCCTGATTATCCCAGGATAACAAAATGTGTAGCTCAATTTTAAAATGCTTCTTGCCGCCTGTTCTTGGTAGTTGCTTGAGGATATATTGTGCTGATACCTTGTATAGGGTGAATTTCTACGTTCTCTTTGCATTTTCTCCTCGCTTATATTTGTTTGCTACCACTATTCTTTTCCTCATACTGCTGCCATCTGATGCTCCATTTAAAAGCAATCTTTTGGTAGTCCATTCTGCTGAAGGATCTTGACAGGCTAGCAGATTCCAAGAAGTAGAGCAAGGAAAGTGAAATTCCAAAAGATTCATGGATTCTTGTCTTTGTTGTGCTTCGAAAATCAGAAGATGTGTTCTTTGAATTTTTAAATGCAAGAGAGAATGATATGGCCATAAGTGAAAGAAGGGAAATCTTTCCTTTCCTATTGTTGAGAGTGTAAATACGGAAGGTTCTTATATTATCTAGAAAGGTTAATCTGTGTAACTTTGTGATTAAGAGAAATATAAGATGTAGGGTTCTTGTACACACTATTTAAACCCCAAGCTTTGCCGGAATAATCAAACTGTGCAATTCTTAGAAAACCTTTTCTCCTATTTGTCTTATTGTTAAAACACTTAAGCTTTTGGTAGTTATTGAATCGAGTGAACTAAATTGAAGGGACTGCTTGTGAGGTTTTGATGGACTGGGGTTTGTACCGCTCTCTGGTCTCCCGATTTTGCTTCATGAATTTTTAAGAGCTAGATGGAGTTGGATGCAGTCTTGTAAAATCTAGGTGAAGTAGGGTTTGGCTCTTCAGATGGCTAAGGCGAGGCAAGGTGGAAGAAGCAGCTGCTTCTTGGATAGAAGGAGTTGGATGCAGTCATGTAAAATCTAGGTGAAGTAGGGTTTGGCTCTTCAGATGGCTAAGGCGAGGCAAGGTGGAAGAAGCAGCTGCTTCTTGGATAGAAGGAGTTGGATGCAGTCATGTAAAATCTAGGTGAAGTAGGGTTTGGCTCTTCAGATGGCTAAGGCGAGGCAAGGTGGAAGAAGCAGCTGCTTCTTGGATAGAAGCGTGAAGCATTCCCCTTTTTCTTTATTTTGTTTCTTATAGAAATATTGACTTTTAGTTGGAACAGTGGTGTTAAGGAGTAGAGAGAGAAGGCTCCCAGGCACTACCCCCAAGGTAATTTCTTAGAGCCGATTTTCAAGCTGGGGTCCTGAATCCGGTGGACTTCTGATCACTGGAAAATATCTTTCCATCCTTTCTACCATTCTTCCCTTTTTCCCTCATTTACAGCTACCAAAATTCGATGGGGGAGAACAGAATGTATTTTGCGGTGGGGTCGGAACCTTGGTACGACTGGGTGGAACACAGCCGTAATCTGATGCGAAGAATGACATTCAACAAGAAAACCATGGAGTGGATTTGTTACTTCCTACAGGAAACTTCAAGGGTTAAAGAAGCACAGACGAGGAGATGAAAACTTAAGGAGCATTATGCACTATTTTTCTGTTCAAGGGAAAACAACAATTTCAGCAGATTTATAAGTATTTTTTCGGTACAAGGAGACAACAGATCTGTCATTATTATCCCTGAAGTGACATTAAAGGCTTGATATAGGGATATCACGTTTAAGATCAACAGATTCATCAAAAAGATGCAAGTCTGACCGGAAGACAGACCCAGAAATTCCATATGCTGAAACTGTCAGAACCAGTAAATGGCAATCGAAGGGGGCAAACGGAACATTGATCAGTACAAGCGACAATAAAATCACCATAACTGAGGGGAAAGCATCGGCTGAGAGCGATGACATGGGCAGATGTGTGGTCAGTCATTTTAACAGTGATTTGAATGAAAAACCAACACTATCAGATATAAGAAGGTGGTTGGTGTCTACTTGAAAGAACGCATTCAGGGTGAACATTTACGAAATGGCTGACAGTCAATTTTTGTTTAAGTTCTTAACAAAATACATGGTGGAACATGTTCTTCAAGGGGAGTGGAGCTGGAGAAAAGAAAAAATCTACTTGGAGTGGTGGGCTCCAGTCGCTGGATGTTGTTTGAATGGATGACAAAGAGAATGAACTTGGGTCAAAGCTATGGGTCTCTTCACCTTTGGTCAGATAGATATCTAAAGCCATCAGAGAGCAGTGTGGAGGATGGTTAAAAATGGAGGAGACATCTCCGGAAAACCATCTTCAATGGGCAAGATTAAAAGTGAAGGGAGACAGTAGCAGCATTCCAAAGGAGGTGAAGATTGAGGAAAAAGGGTTAATTTTTATTGGAAGATGAGAAAAACAAGGCTCTGGCTACTCTGGAAGAGATAGAGTAAGGTGAGAGGGTGCTTCCTGATGAAGAATAAGCAGAAATAGAGAGGAATTTTATCAAGAGGTAACTGGAAAAAGTGGCAAAGTCTGAAGAATTATTTTGCTGATAAAATCCCAGAGTTTTGTGGATCGAACAAGGAAACAAGAAACACAAAAAAAATTCATTAGCTGGCTAAGGCTTAGAGAAGGTTCAAAAATATTGACAAAATGTTAGCACTCCTTGGCTCCTAAAGGCTTACAATAGTAGTTATTTGCAGCATCTCATTCCAGTAGTAGTTATTTGTAGTTTTGGACTCCAGTGATGTTAGGAAACCGTGTCCTAGTTTCTAGGGGTAGTTATCTTATCAGTATTGTATTTAAACTCTATGTTTATCATATGAAATCTAAGCAGAAACTTATTCCAGTTTAAGTACTTTAACTCATGAGATTGCAGCTTCTCTTTTAACGAACCAGCACCGTAGGTCGTGGGAAGAAAACGTCAGATTCATTTTGCAGCGTCCCCATAACTAGATCCATATCAGGGGATCATAAAAACTTGGTATCAGAGACGGAAGTTATGGGAAACCAAAATACCAAGGAGGTTTTGGCATTAAGAACCTTGCAGCCCACAACAAAAGTATGATGATGAAGTGGCTTTGGAGATGCAACATTGAGAAAAC
>NW_006239242.1:595765-596227 GCF_000226075.1 Solanum tuberosum | reverse complement strand
CACAACCAAAATACCAAGGAGGTCTTGGCATTAAGAACCTTGCAGCCCACAACAAAAGTATGATGATGAAGTGGCTTTGGAGATACAACTTGGAAAACGCAGGGATCTGGAAAGAGGTCATCATAGCTACAAAACGGAAGGCTGAATCAGTGGTGCTCAAATATTACTACACTTCCTTACGGAGTGGGACTGTGGAAGAGTATTAGGATGTTGTGGGATACATTTGATCAGAACGCTTACTTTGAATTGGGCAATGGTTTACTCCTAAAATTTTGGACAGACAAATGGCTTGGAAATACCACTCTTCAGGAGGATTTCCCGGATTTGTTTAGAATTGCTCAAGATCCCAATTCTGTTATTGCTGCTAATAGAGAAGGGATCAATTGGGATCTGAGATTTAGAAGGAATATGCACGATTGGGAAGTGAATGATCTGGTAGACCTTTTTGCTAGACTACAACAT
>NW_006239242.1:582557-595584 GCF_000226075.1 Solanum tuberosum | reverse complement strand
TTTTTTGTCTCTCTGGCATCAATTGGACCACACCCCTCACTGTTAAGGATGCATATGAGAGTTGGAGTCTATGGAAAGTTGACAAAGCCATCAAGAAGATCTGGATTATGATACCTGCTTGTATTTTTTGGTGTATTTGGTTAGAGAGGAACAAGAGATGTTTTGATGGAGAGCCAACTGCTTTGAGCATTTTAAAGACTAGGTGCATTGAAAATTTGTTTAGTTGGTCCAACTTGTATCCTGCTGTTAATGCAAAACAACTTCAGGATTTTACTAACTCATTAGCTCTGGCTTAGATAGTTTGTATAGTTAGCCAGAGATTTTTTTGTAAGCTCAAATGCCATATCTTGTAAATTTTGCATCTTCTTGATGCTGTTATTAATACCACTTATCTTATAAAATAAAGTTATGGGAAACCAAATCCGACGACAACTAGCACAGTTGGTGAACTTGTTCCAAGAAAAACCTGCAGCCAATCTAGCCAGACAAGAAGCCATAAATGCTCACTTGGATACAATCACCAAGGGTTTAGCAAATTTGAAGATCAATTCTGAATCAACTGAAATATACCAGTCATAATCGAGGTTGGAAGGGTAAAACTACTGTGGCAGGAGGGTCAGGATCAGAAACTGGAGGAAGTTCTATCATTCCTAGATATACAAGGTTGGGTTTTACTCTATTTAATGACCCCTTGGGATGGCTGAACAGGTGCGAGCATTTCTTTCGCACTAGCAAACACTAGAGGAAGAAAAAGTTGGACTGCCAACATTATTATGTCCTTTTTACCTACAACTGCAGCATTGGAGAGAAGTTGAATTTCATAAGGGATATGTTCTTGTGGGATGGTAATGCCATTAAAAGGAATATACAATACATCTCTTAAAATTGGAAGTGGTCATTAATGGTAAAAATCAGGGGGTTTGGGAGAGAAAAAACTGAAATTATACAGGAAGAGCCTTACTGGTTAAATTGACTGTGGAGATACAAGGGTGGTCATGAAATCTGGGAAAGGTTGATTGATTTTATCTGTGGCAAGATTGATGGTTGAAGACAATCCCACACGATTAAGAGTAACAGGGGGAGTCAGGGGGAGTGGGGGAGATTTTTTACAACATACTGATCCAGAAGTGGGAAATGAGGCCAGAACTAAATTTTGGTCAGACATCTGATTGGTAATACAAGTTTGAAGAACTGGTTTCCAGATATTTTTAGGCTTTAGCTGCTCTATGGTTAAGGATGGCTACATCTCTGGGTTTTCCATTCAAATTCTGGTTGGCAATTACAGTTCAGAAGGAATCTAATTGACTAAGATTGGAATGTTTCTGTCAACTGTTTCAACAATTGGTTTCAGTTTCAATTGTTCAAAACAAAGAGAATTGCTCTATTAGCAAGGACAAGATGTTCTCAGTTAAAAATTTAGAATTGCTCTATTAGCAAGGACAAGATGTTCTCAGTTAAAAATGTCTAGTCTGTTATTAAAGCTAACAGGTCTAGGGATTTCTCACTGGCCCGGAATAATTTGCAAATGAGGTTTTGCTTTTAAAGAGTAAATGCCATCTGTGTGAAGAGAACCAGGAAACAGTGGAACATATTTTCCTATATTGCAGGTACTCCAGATAGTATTCGGTGTTGTTTCTAAATGTTATTGGTATGGGTGATGCCTCTGAAGATTAAGAGCTTACTAGAATGCTGGCAAAGCCAAAGGATTTCAAGACGTCTGAAGCAAATTTGGAAGACCATACCCATATGCATTTTCTGGACCATTTGGCTGCAAAGAAATAAAGCTTACTTTGAAGGAAAAAGGAGACATATTTCTAGAATTAAGAATAAATATTTGCACAACTTATATTTTTAATGTAATAGTAGTATGTTGGATAGGTTGGATCAGTTTGACTATTTGAGTTTGTTAGGAGAGATCACATGACAGATTGATGGTATGATGTGTAGAAGGTTGTTGAGTCCTGCACTATCTTGTGTCAGCTTGGTACTTCATATGTAAATCTTGACCTTAATGAAGAGAAAGATTCTAAATATGAATTTCGCAGGAAATGTTATAGGTGGGAGTGGCAGGGAAGTAAGGGTTGGGGAGTAGGAGGGGATAAAACTTACCCTCCAGTTGGATTGGGCGTCAATTCCACAATCCTCATTTGGTTGGCAAATCCCATCCAGTTGCTTCATTTCATTAGAAACAGAGAATAATTTTCAATACCCTGGGCCTTGACCCTGTTCAGCACTTGGCTATCAACTGACCCCTTGGCACTTTCAAACTGTTGGAGTGTCGCCTGCAATCTATATAATTCTTGCTTTTGAAATTTGTTCTGTAGATTTGTCCTGCTCTTTAGGAATTTTGACTTGTATTTCAAACACCAGTTTTTTCTACAATGTTGTTGGTTGGCCTTTCTTCTTCGGCATCTTCTTCTCAAGAGGAAACTCTTACTTCCTTAGATCTCAAGCACTCATTTTTCTCCACAGAGATTGATTACCCTTGTCAACCCTGAAGGCTGAAATTTTTGTAAGTTCAGGATTCTTGGTTATATCCCCTTTTCAAGATATTACCTACAGAAATATTCAACTTGGTGAAGCTTGTTCTTGTCCAGCTCTTCATTAAGATAACATCCTTAGGTTGCTCTCTTACCTATTGTTTCATTTCTTTACTATGTTTCACTCTTGAAATTAATATTAGTTCTCTTTGTGCTTGAAACATTGAAATTGTAGTTGTAATGTTCCATGTTCATTACCATTCAGTTTTCTCCAATATTGAGATCTCTAGGAACATGGTCTCTTTCGTTGGGACTTGTTGGAGTTGGGTAATTAATAACCATTCATTTAACTTTTCAGGACCGAAACAGAGTATGTCAGCCAGATGCTGACGAAGATAAAACGGTTTGCACAACACCATTCCTGTCATGTTTGGTTTGTTGCACATCCGAGACAGGTTGAATGACTTAAATTGTTGTGTTACTGCTGTTTTGTTGCCTTTGTTCTTATTCAATTCGATAATATCAATGACCATCAAATATGTTTTGCCAGTTGCATCATTGGGTAGGAGGTCCTCCAAATCTGTATGATATTAGTGGAAGTGCACACTTCATAAACAAATGTGACAATGGTATTGTTATTCATCGAAACAGAGACCCTTCAGCTGGCCCCGTGGATCAAGTGCAGGTTTGTTTTGCTTAGTAAGATCATTAGTTGTTTACCTTAGATATTTTACTAAAAGTTCTTCTTTTATACTCTAGGTTTGTGTAAGAAAGGTACGGAATAAAGTTAGTGGAACAATTGGTGATGCCTTCTTATCATATGACAGGTACTTGATATTTTCAATGCAAACTCCCCAAACATTTTATGGAGTCTTTATGTTATTATTTCTTCTTACAACATGCCGTGTACTCAGAACTCATAGTGAAACTAGATCTGTTTATATTTTTAATGGAAAAGGGTCAAAATTGCCCTTGAACTATGTGAAAGAGACCACTTATACCCTTCGTTGCATTTTGGGATCAACAATGCCCCTGCTGTTATCCTAAGAGACCACAAATACCCTCAAGAGTTAATACCCCAAATTTTTATTGACATGGCAAGCCACGTGGGACTAATCCTTCCACCTAGCGTTGCCAACTAGGATTAACTACAAAAGAACTAGGCCTTTAGCGGCGACAACAGTCGCCACAAAAGCCAAGAAAACCGTCACTAAAAGTTTTTAACTTTAAATTTTAATTTTGTGTTTTTCTTCTTCATTGTTTTTAAAAAACAAAAAATGATATCGATTAAGTAGGAGTTTGAAGACACTGTATGTTTTATTTTTATGTCATATGTAAATTTATAAAATGTACAATGATGCATTATATAGTAGGAGATTTGAATCGAGAAGTAATTTTGATGATTTTTCGTAATAATATTGGATGTTTTTAATATTGATATTGCAAGTTATTTATTTTAGAAAATTAGGTTGCAATTGAAAATTAATTATCATATTTTTTTGTTGAAAATATAGGTCTTACTAGCGAATGGTTGTTGGAGCATTAGTCGCCACTAAAAATCACTCATAACCTTTAGTGGCAATATTTTGAGAATTTGTGGCGACTTTGTCACCACTAAAGGTCAAGTTCTTTTGTAGTGAATCTTAGTTGGCAACGCTTAGGTGGAGGGATTAGTCCCATGTGGCTTGCCACGTCACTAAAAATTTGAGGTGTTAACTCTTGAGGGTATTTGTGGTCTCTTGGGATAACGGCGGGGGTATTTTTTATCCCAAAATGTAATGGAGGGTATAAGTGGTCTATTTCACATAGTTCAGGGGCAATTTTGACCCTTTTCCGTATTTTTAATCTCATAGCTAATTTACTTCTGAGGAGTTTTTGCTTTTCCTTCTTTTTTTTTTTAACTACAAAATAAGGATGTTTCTAAGAGTGCTGGAATTGGTGTACATTAACACCCTTTTTTTTAAATAAAAAGAAACATTGCTTTGCTATTTTTTGACTTAGCTCTAGAAATTCAGCTACCCATAAAAGAAAAATCTATTCAGAATAACAACTTGCTGAAGCGTTAGATGGTGATACTTGCCTCTCTCTATTTTGCAGGGTTACTGGTGAATTCATGGACATTGATGAGCACCCAAGGAAAGGCTAGCTAGCTAATTCTGGATATTCTTCCATTGTACATAAGGGGAATGATACTCGACTTTTGATGACTGATCACAGTGCTCCTAGAAGAAGTTTGGAGCCATATTGTGTGGAAAATCTGGCAGAAAAATCTCACAGTGGTTGGCATACATATATGTGGTGGAGGCGTGGAGCATTGTGCCTAGTGAAGTTCTTCGCTTTAGTGGCTCTTGTAAGATAAGGTAACAAGCAACTATTAAGCTTAGAACATCCATTTTCTTAGGGCGGCGGTGTTGGAAGCTTTAAAATTTACCTCTTGTTGAATTGTTCAGTAAGTGTGCTTGATTCCTGGCAGATTAAATTAGTCTGATAGTGCTTAGGTGATCAAATGTCATATTCTCAAGTTACATTTGTTTTAGTGGTGGTTTATTGGTTCTGATAAGTTGTAAAATTAATTGGGTTGATCCCAATAGGAAATATTAATGATTTATTGTAGGCATCCTTCTCTCACAGATATTATTGGCTTTGCCTATGTATTCACTATATTAATATTGTATTTGTTTTTCTAGTCTAGCCAATTATGTTGTTGTAGGTTAACGTTAGCTCCTTTTTGCTTTGGGCTTCTTACTCAACTACACAGGTGAAAAAAAGTTTATGCCTAATGTATTCATATGGTATAAATAGCTATATAATATAATTGTGTATATATGATGCATAATATGTTTTAGTAATTTACCACAGAGTTATACAATTTTATACATTGCAACAGTTCATCTTCCTCATGAGTTGATTTTTTTTTTCAATCCCGATAAGCTCAACTCTTAAAACAATTTCAAATATTAGATATGCGCTTTTTTCGATGTTTCAATTCTTTTGTTATATTATTCACTTAAAATTATTTGTGTGTGTGGCAAGTTAAATTTCAAAATTTGACCTTGGGAGCTTTTCAACTGCGGATTGTAAAAGACATTCAACTCAACCTCTTCTAGACGGTCTCAAATTATAAAATTCCTCTTGATATTTCGTATTTATGATATACTAGTCCCTACGATTTCAAAAAGGAGTCTGGAAGAAATTTGTAGATAGACAACAAAAGCCTAAATGTCACAAGATCGATACTTCCATTTAGTTACTTTTCAGGGTTCTGTTTTTACGCATTAAACATACTTACTATTATATACTATACTATCCACTTTATTTAAAGTTGATTAAATTTCTTTATAGGATCGTGCATGCACCTACTTTATTTTGACTAGATACACAAAATACTTGCTACTCATTCTCAATTGTATAGAAATTATTTTAACACAAACAAAAGTAAGAAAATTCAATTATCTTTACAAATTTTTTAACAAAATTTCTAAAAATCTAGTCTAAATAGGTGCAAGAGCTTCTAACAGAGTATAGAAAGAAAAAAAGATAAAACAACATAAAAAAAAATAGACACAACTACCACTTGAGATCGGAGTAAGTAGAAGAGTAACCGTCATCCTCAAACTTCAATCAATTTGAAATAGACTTACACCAAGTTGAAATAGAACTACACTCAGATTGATTAAATAGAAAAGTAACCGTCATCCCTATTATTATTATTATTATTATTATTATTATTATTATTATTATTATTATTATTATTATTATTATTATTATTATTATTATTATTATTATTATTATTATTATTATTATTATTATTATTATTATTATTATTATTATTATTATTATTATTATTATTATTATTATTATTATTATTATTATTATTATTATTATTATTATTATTATTATTATTATTATTATTATTATTATTATTATTATTATTATTATTATTATTATTATTATTATTATTATTATTATTATTATTATTATTATTATTATTATTATTATTATTATTATTATTATTATTATTATTATTATTATTATTATTATTATTATTATTATTATTATTATTATTATTATTATTATTATTATTATTATTATTATTATTATTATTATTATTATTATTATTATTATTATTATTATTATTATTATTATTATTATTATTATTATTATTATTATTATTATTATTATTATTATTATTATTATTATTATTATTATTATTATTATTATTATTATTATTATTATTATTATTATTATTATTATTATTATTATTATTATTATTATTATTATTATTATTATTATTATTATTATTATTATTATTATTATTATTATTATTATTATTATTATTATTATTATTATTATTATTATTATTATTATTATTATTATTATTATTATTATTATTATTATTATTATTATTATTATTATTATTATTATTATTATTATTATTATTATTATTATTATTATTATTATTATTATTATTATTATTATTATTATTATTATTATTATTATTATTATTATTATTATTATTATTATTATTATTATTATTATTATTATTATTATTATTATTATTATTATTATTCCATGAAAAAAATAAGACTTTATCAACACTAATTAAAAACAATAGTTTGCATTATTTTTCATTTCCTTAGAACAGGATAGCAATCCCAAGAGATTCAATGTACAAGTTTCATAAGCCACTTTCCAAGCCACCTAGACCTATATACTAAACTATTTGTTTCTACTTTTTTCTAGACAAGAATTGAAATAGAAGGCGTGGGAGCCTAAACAATTTTGTAAGGTGCCCCCCCCCCCCGCCCCAACACCTTACCAAAGAAAAGTTTCTTCTGGGTAAGGCGTGGTGTTCCCCACACCTTTATCGTTTTAATTTCTTTCATTTCTTTTAGGTGTCTTTTAGAATTTTTGATAATAAAAAGTTATTCTTGTACTCCCTTTTTCATCATCACATAGGAGTCCTTTTTTCTTTCACAGTTGTGATATCTTAACACAAATTTAAATACAACTAATCACTTTAATTGAAATTTGTGTTAAAGAAAGTAACGAGTAGAACAGAGAAATATATTGAAGGAAAGGAAAACTTTTAATTGCTGGAGAGATTTAAACCAACTTACAGTAGGACTCTTAAATAGATAACCAAACAACAAAATACCTTCTAGGACACCTAAAGAAAAGGAAATAACTTAACCACAAACAATAACCGGAAACCTAAAAGTTAGGACCTGCTAAAGACGTGAGAAATATGTAGAAAGTAAATGTCTCAACTAACAACTGTAACATAGAATTAACAGTTAAATAAAATTCTTGACATTCCCTCCCTTAAAGTGAAAGACTCTCAGTTTAATTTCCTGAAAATGCATCCATAAAAGTACAAACTCCAAGTGATTCCCTAAGCTTCACAAACTGTGCATATTTGAGGGATTTAGTAAATATGTCAGCGACCTGCTGGTCTTCACTTATGCAATACATAAGATCAATCACTCCATCTTCAGTAAGATTTCTTAAGAAATGAAACCTTACATCAATATGCTTGCTTCTCCCGTGTAAAGCTAGATTTTTGGACAACTTTATAGCTAAAATATTGTCACAATAAATTATTGTTGCTTGAAATTTATCTCAATAAGAATATTTCTTAGCCAAATGTCTTGAGAGACACATGTTGTAGCTGCAAGAAGTTCAGCTTCAGTTGTTGACAAAGTGACTATTGGCTGCTTCTTTGATGGCCATGAGACTGCACCTGAACTCAGCATAAACGCGTAGCCTGAAGTATTCTTCCTATCATCCAAGTCTCCAGCATAATCACTATCATAAAACCCAATGAACTCTGTCTTTTCTCCATTTCTGTAGAATAATCCAAAGTCTACAGTACCTTTTAAGTATCAAAAAATTCTTTTTACAGCCAACAATTTTTATTTTTTTGGATTCTCCATGAATCTACTAATGAGACCTATGTTGTGTGTGATATCTGGCCTTGTTGTTGTTAAATACATCAGACTTTTCACAATTTGTTTTAAAAAGGTTCCATCGATCCTTTTTCCTCCAACATCCTTTGTAAGATTCAAGCCAACTTCTGATGGTGAAGTCACAAGATTACAATTGCTCATTTGAAATCTGTCCAAAATTTCTCGCACATGCTTCTTTTGAGAAATAAATATTCCATCAACTGATTTCACTATTTCTATGCCAAGAAAGTAACGCTTTTCAAGATCAGTCATATCAAACTCAAGCATCATAGACCTTTAAACTTTTCAAACATGACTCGATTATTTCCTGTATAAATCAAATCATCTACATATAAGCACACAATCGACATTTTCCCTCCATCTTCACACTTTGTATACAGAGTATCCTCATACACACATTTTCGAAAACTCTTCTTTTGAAAATAAGCATATATATGACTATACCAAACTCTAGGTGCTTGTTTTAATTCGTAAAGAGCCTTCTTTAGTCTACAAACTTTATACTCTTCATTAATCTTAACGGATGTTGTTCCGTAAATACATGTTCTTATAAGTCTCCATGTAGAAAAGCGGACTTCACATCCAATTGATGGATAGGCCATGAATTTTAGTCAATGCAATCACGAATCTGATCGTATCAAGTCTGACAACGGGAGAAAACATTTCTCTGTAATCCACTCCAAACTCTTGCTTGTAGCCTTTCACCACCAACCGTGCCTTGTATTTGTCGATCTCCTCATTCTCCTTCAGTTTAGTTTTATAGACCTATTTTACTCTAGTCATTTTGTGTCCTTCTGGTAGATCAACAATCTCACATGAGTCATTTTTTTATGGCTGCAATTTCATCATCCATTGCCTTTTGTCATTTTTCTTTTTTTACAGTACTTTCAAAAGTTGTTGGATCACAATCTGAAAATAGAGCAAAATGAGTGAAAAGATCTTTGGATTGATCAAATCTTTTTTACCTCGTAATCTGTCATTCATGTTGGCCTTCTTCGAGCATGAGGGGCACATGAATCAGCTACAGTTTCTCTTTGCTCACTCATAACATGTGAAGTTTTAAAACTTCTAGGATTGCTATCTTGAGCATTTTCAAGGACTACTACTGCTAGAACTTGTTGTTAAGGCTGAATTGCTTCTTCACCATTTTCTCCATCAAGGCATCCTGGAATTTGTTCTCCCATAACATTTTTGTTCCACGACCAAAAATGATTTTCATCAAAGACGACATCTTGGCTAACTAATATTTTGATTGATCATCACTAACACCGAAAAAAATACATTTCTCTCCTTTATCATCAAACTTTTTTTCCTTTTGATCTGGAATATGGGCATATGCAATGCACCAAAAGATTCTGAAGTGATCTACGGTTAGTTGTTATCCGCTCCATGCTTCCTCCGGAGTCATATCTTTAACTGTAAATGTGGGGCATCTATTCGAGATATGAATAGTCCAATTGATTGGTTCAGGCCAAAAGCTTCTTGAAACACCGTTGCTGGTCAAAATACTCCGCACCATGTTCATGATAGTGCGATTTTTCCTCTCACATACTTCATTTTGCTTAGGCGAGTAGGCTGCTGTAAGTTGCCTTTTGATTCCATGAAGGTCACAAAAATTTACAAATTGATGTGAGTTATTTTCTCCCCCATGATCTAAATACAGAGCTTTTATTAAGCTACCGATCTCTTTTTCAACAAGCACTTTGAAGCTTTTAAAAGCTTCGAAAGCTTCAGATTTCACCTGCAAAAAGTATACCCAACTTTTTCAAATAAAATTATCAACAAGGTAATTATATAGCTATTACCTCCATTAGAAGATGGTGTTATCAATCAACAAATATCAAAAAAGACAAGTTCTAGTTCCTTGTTTGCTCTCCATGTACCCCCTTTGTGGAAAGAGTTGTGAGACTGCTTGCTAACAACACATTCTCACTAATTTCAGATGGAGCTGAAATTAGAGGAAGACCAATCATCATATTCTTCTATTGCAAGGTCTTTAATCCAACGAAATTAAGATGCTCAGAACGAAAATGCCACCGTCAAGCATCATCTCCTTGTTTTTCTAAGAGCATAATTGTTGTATATTATTGAGATTGAGAGGAAACATTTTGTTTGCAGTCATTTTAACTTGAGCAATTAAGCCTAAATTGTCATTTTGAATCCGACAAATTCCATTTGTAATGACAATTTCACACCTCTTCTCTTGCAATTGACCAAGATTCAACAGATTTGACTTCAACTCAGGAACATAAAGGACATTAGAAATTATTTGAGAAATATCCCTTTTAGTTCGAATGCTTACCTCTACTTTTCCATGACTGAAACTTTTGAGTCATTCCTAAACTTCATAAAATCTTGATATGACTCATTTAATGTGGAGAAAGCTGACTTGTTTTCGCACATATGATTGTTGCAATCAGTGTCTAAGTACCATATATTCTGCTGAATTTCCTCCGTCACTTGTTCCTTCTCTTGATAGGCCATTAATAAAGAGATCGCTTCTTCCCTTTCTGTAAAATTGGACTGCCTTCCACTATCTCTATTCAAGTTAATTAGTTCTACATTCTGATTTATAATGGCCATACCTGTGACATCTATAACAATCAACCTTTGACTTGTCTACTGATTTTGGCTTATTGTTGTTATCACAACTTCTTTGCCTTCCTTGAGAATTTGAAGAATTTTTTTCAAATTTTTGTTGCGAGTGCCTCCCACCACCAAAATTGTTTCCTTTCCCTCTTCCTCTTTCGCGGCCACCACCTTTTGTAGAGTGGTAGTTGTATGAGAGTTGAATTGCTTGTTCCTTGCTGGTTTGTCGATTCATTTTCTGCTCATGAATCAACAGTGAACTTTGCAATTCATTAATGGAAAGTTCATTGGTTTCTTTTGATTCCTCAATTGAACAAACAACATAGTTGAATTTCAACGACATGAAGCGAAGGATCTTTTCAATAATAGTGACATCTTCCAGCTTATCACCATGTATCCTCATCTTATTTGCTATTGCCATCGTCCACGAAAAGTACTCTGAAACTAATTCTCTCATCTTTATTTGTAGAGTCTCAAAATTAGCACGAAAAGATTGCAATAGTGCCATTTTTGCCTTTGTTGTTCCCTTATACTTCTTCTTCATGGAATCTCATATTTATTTAGAAGTATATCGTTGCAAAGAATAGTTTCTAGTATTGAGAGATCAAAAGCTTGGAAACGATAATTCTTTACTTTGAGATCTTTCAATCTTAGACCATCCTACTCTGCTTTTTGTGCTTCCGACAAAGCAATACCAGTAGTTGGCTCTTGCACACCAATATTGACAACTGACCAAAACTCCTTGGATCTAAGGAAATTCTCCATCAACATGCTCCAATGGTGTTGTAATGTAACACCCCAGAAATTTTTTGAGCTAAGACTTGAACCATCCTTCATTGTGAGTGAGATTTTACCAAGGAATAAAAATTTCTTTAAGTGTTAAGGTCACTAGATGTAACACATTGAGTTCCAAAAAGAATTAAATTGGAAATAGCAAAATCTGAAATTTTGCAAGTTAAGCTAAGTATGAGTTTTGGGTCGACTTCAAACGACCATAACTAATAAATTAAGATGATTTAGGTGTGCTACAAGATACCATAGAAAATAACTTTGAATTATCTTTCCAACGCCACCGAGTTTGCTAAGTTTCGAGTTCGGATGAGTGAGATATGGTCTTTTGAAGTTAGGCTGTCCAGTTAAGGAAGGTTAGCCGGAAATAGTGAGGGGTATTCTGGTCTTTTCCTTACCCAATCAAATTTTATTCGTTTTTAGTAATATTTTAGGGGTCTAATCTGATTAGGTTCAGTTTTATAATCCTAGTTTACGCCTAGGGTTTTAGTTGAGAGTTCAAGAAGAGAAAAGAAGAAGAGAGAAGAGGAGAAAGGAGGAAAGGATGAAGGTGTTCGTCGACGTTCTTGAGAGTTGTTGCGGATTGTTGCCATGGGTTGATCCCTAAGAGGTATGCGAGATCACATAGCGTTGGGTTAGTTCACCCACGCGCCAAGCATGTTTAATTCAGCGTGTTTTCGTCCTAAAATGATTGAGAAATTGATGTTCTTGAATTGATTTCATTCTTGAATATGAGTTGGGATTTAGGAGTTTCTTGATGATTAAGTGTTGTTTCCCTGAGTTGTTTGAGTTAGATTTTGTGTATATGATTTGGGTACATGAATCTAAAGTGAATTTGGGAAAAAGAATCAGATTAAAACGATTTAGGGTCAGAAAACGCGATCAGAAGTTCGTCTGAGTTTTGCCTGAAGGGAGGCTGGCGCGACGCGCCCCCATAGTGCCAGGAAGGCTGGGGCGGCGCACCAGCAGTGCGCCAGAAATGAGCCTTAGTAAAATGGGGCCTGGCGCGGTGCGCCAGAGACGCGCCCGGATCGGCGTTTTTCACCAGTTTTCGTCGTTTTGCCCTTTTAAGTTATTCTAAAGTGTCCTAACACTTTCCATTGATTCTAAATATTCTAAATGACTTTTTAACACCTAGAAATCATCCATAAATTCAAATTCAAGGAAAGTCAAGAGCCAAGTCTAGGAAGTTCTCAGAAT
>NW_006239242.1:568846-582313 GCF_000226075.1 Solanum tuberosum | reverse complement strand
CCATCATAGGTAGAAAAGGGTCATACTTTTTAGATGAACCCTTTTCACATAGACTAGTGGATCCATTAGGCAGTTCAGGTTCTATACCTTTGGCCCGGTATAGAATGCTCTGGCAGCGTGAGGTTGATCGCTGTATCATCACTATAGCTCTTATGTGATGGTTGTCGGTTAGAGAAACTCCCACAGAAACTATATTACTTTATTATATAAGTAAAGTTGAGTTTGTTATTGCATTTTCTTTAACGAACTAAGTTGCTTTTACTGTTTTATAAAGTTTTCTATATATTGCATCTCTTATTGTTGCTTTATATTGAGTTGAGTATCCAGAGTTGAGTATTTCACAAAGCTAGTATAGTTATCGCACACCTGATCTAAGTCGAGTATCATATATTTGAAGTGGAGTATCTTATCCTTGAGTACTTTTGAGTTGAGTAAGTTTGAGTAGTTTTGAATATCCTTGAGTATTCCTTGAGTTGAGTAAGTTTGAAAAGAGGTAAGTATGTTTCCTTTTTTATCAAGTTTCAAGCTTATGTTTATGCTTTAGAATTCCTCTTACATGCTCGTACATTCCACGTACTGAGCCATTTGGCCTGCATCTTTTCATGATGCAGACACAGGGTATTCAGGATCATCAACAGGAGATTCGTTGATACATCCGAGAGTTCGAGTTAGCTATGGTGAACCTCCTTATTTTCCAGAGGATTTCATTTACTTTTCAGTTTAGGCAGGATGTTGTGGGTCTTGTCCCGACTTCCATCGTTATCAGTTAGAGGCTTCATAGATAGTCAGTATAGTTGAGAAGTCTGTATTATTCATTTATTTTATTAAATGTTTTAAAGACTTAAGTTGCCTATTTTATGGCGAGTTGAATATTATTTTTATATTCAGAGTATTTCATTTGAGTTAAAGTTTTATATTTCAGTTTCATAGATTTTTATTCTGATACCAAATGTTAAGAAAGTAACGAGTAGAATAGAGAAATATATTGAAGATAAATCTTCATATTGCTGGAGAGATTTAAACTAACTTACAATAGGACTCTTAAATAGATAACCAAGCAACAAACTAACCTTCTAGGACTCCTAAAGAAAAGAAATAACTTAACCACAAACAATAACTGAAACCTAAAAGCTAGGACCTGCTAAAGACGTGAGAAACATGTAGAAAGTAAATGTCTCCACTAACAACTGTAACATAGAATTAACAGTTAAATAAAATTCTTGAGAATTTGAGCATCTATTGTTTTTTTAAAAATCATCTTATTTATTACTTCATGAAAATAGAAGATTGTGTATGTTGTTATAAAGATTATTGTGTGTATTTGTCCATTATTTTCTATATATACCTCTTCAAGATGATTTTTGCTATAAAAGAATCTTTGATCAAGTGCCATAAAAATTTGTTTTTATGACATTTTTTTCAATGATGAAAGTATTAGAATGAATTGAAGGAAGAACTACTAGATTAGATCAAACTCTTAAACATAATTATTTATCAATTTAAAAATTCTAAAAAAAATTCTAAATTATTATATTATTCTTTTAAATATTATTTTTTGCTATTTTTGAAAATATGTTCTTATTGATATAAGGATTAATATACATTTATTACTTTCTTATGTCCCGATTTATGTGACACCCTTTTCTTATTAGTCTGTCCCAAAAAGAATGTCACCGTATTATAATTAAAAGTAATTTCAACTTTTAAATAATTTTTTACCCTTAATGAAACGATTTACAATCACACAAATATCTAAGAATTATTTTAGAACACAAGTTTCAAAAGTCTTCATTTTTTCTCAAACATCATGTCAAGTAAAACGGTGCCACATACAATGAACTGGATAGAGTATTAAATAATGTGATATACCCGAGCAAAACACGTTTACTTATCATTAAAGCTAGGTGTAGCCAAGATAATGTAACACCTCTCCATGACCTCCAATTACATTTATCATTTTATTCCCTTTTTGATATTTCTCTCTATTTCATGAATCTACTTAAAATTATTTTTTATTTTTCTTATATATTTTATTTAAAAAATCATTTTTATAATAACTCACACCACTTTATTTTTATAATTTCTATTCTAATAATATCCATTTAAGTCGTACTTTTAACTAATACATTTCATTTTTTTCATAACTCCTACTCTATAGTAATTAATTTTCATTATTCCTATATTTTTCAAGTCCATAATCCTCAAATAAATATTTTACTTGTCATTACACTCAATGTACATATTCATAAGTGCAGGACAAACATACATATCATCTTTAAGGCAGTGCAATTGCTTACCTTCTTCCCAAAACTTCTGCACATGCACAGGCCTTCAGAAAATGAATAAAAATCAAGGACAACACCCAATATTAGAAGTTTCAAGAACTATATTTGGTTGTGGAATCTAAGTGTGTGCAAAAATTGAATCAAAAAAATTATTATTGGTTTATTGTTATGGGTTATTGGATTAACGGTTTTTTAATGGTTTTATAAAAAAAAATATCGGGTTATCGGTTCAGTATTGATTTTTAATATTGGGTTATTGGGTAAACCGATAACCAATTAAGACTAGTAATTTACTACATTTACTTGTACATATATACTATATATTAATCCCAATACCTTACTAGTTACTGTCTTTATCCTTTATCTTCAATTCACACTTCAAAGTGACTTTTAGTTCACAACTTCACATTATACAAACGTCAAAATCTAAAGTAAGAACCATATTCCTCTTAATTTTTCTTTGTGTTACACTTATACTATTGTGTTGTCGCGTCAAATTTATTAGAGAAGTCATATATTTATTTTATAAGTATTTTCTTATTGGTTAAACCGAAAATCGAACCGTTAGGACCAAAACCGATAAATTGAAAACCGATAAAAAATCTCTTATTGGTTTGGTTATTGATTTAACGTATTTAAAAACCGAAAATCGATAAACCGAACCGACCGATGCACACCCAGACTGGAATTTGATCATACAAGGTGGGCATGGTGCATAAAGACAGTTGTTGGATTAGTTGTGCAAACATTTATGAGCTTATTGATAAAAAAAATTATATCATTTTGCTTGTGGGTTTTAATGGAAAAGGCTTGAGTTTACTTGAGATCTCTTAAAGATTTGTTTTTGGGTACAAGAGAGAGATGGGGGAGGTCTAATTCACTTAGTATAAATGTGTTTTTTCTTGAGTGTTTCTACTTTCTAATTATATTTGTTTTATTGGATAATGAAGTATGTAGTAAGATCTGATGATGGTGTGGAATTTGCTTTATCGAAAGATAAATACATGTCTATAATTACCTTTTTATATTTTAAAGTTATAATCGGGTGTTAAATTCTTTAACATATATATTTTTTTAGATCTGACACAAGATTGCGACATAAAATTTGAAAGCTATGAACAACATATTCTAAGATGCAAGTCCTACATATAAAATGGCTCCTTTGTTAGGTTATGTTAGTGAAAATTATAATATCACAAGATTCCAAGTGAAAATAAAATGAAGAAATAAAAATCTCTTTCGCTGAGGCGCGGATATCTCGCTCTTTTTAAGGAGATTCAAGTCCATTACAATAAATGTTTTCACCGGTTCAGTAATAGCCCTCTTGGCCTGTCCCCTGTAGAATACAATAGCCTAAACACAAAGTATAACTCAACAAACTCTGGACAGCTCCACAAAAAGAACACCTCCCTTCAACTTATAAGAATTCTCTTTTTTGACTAACTTGTATGCACTCTATATTTCTTGTGTGTGTACAAACCAAATGATGACCACCACTGTTTATAGTTAAGGACGTCTTTCTAGCAATGAATAGGAAGATAATGAGATAGTAAATAGTGAAGATAAATGGTGAGGTTAAGATGAGTTACAATGGTTTTAACAGAAAATAAAGCCACTCTCAACCAACCATCAATGGCCACTAACATTTGATGGTTGAAACACACCAGTAATGAGCAGCAATGAAGTGCTCTAGAGCCTCAACGGACAAAAAGAATTAAAGCAACTCAGCACCTTTGGAAATTCTCCATGAAGCAACGGATAGGAATTAGGCACAATGAATGCCCACCAACGTATAGGAAAGTGCAGCACCAAAAGTGTAACATTTTTGTACCCCCATAGTAAGACAAATTAATAGATAAAATATTAATATTAAAATGTAAGGACCAACAATCCCTCACTCATTTTAAATATTAACTAAGAGAGTCTATCATCTGAAGGAATACTATTATGCATAATGAAGGTGTGCTCTGCATTGAACCTCCATTTAGTGAAACAATAACTTTTACTCTAAAGTCATACTGGTCTCAGACTTGAACTATGACTGATTAAGGGAAATAAAAAATCACTGCTCACACACTATAATCAAGGTGTTGACATGAGCTTTAAAATTCAACACGTTACGACCTTATGCTATCCCGGTTTCATGAGTGCTTTTGAAAATAAGCTCAATTCTCATTGGA
Organism: Solanum tuberosum; assembly: GCF_000226075.1. Classification (NCBI taxonomy): domain Eukaryota; kingdom Viridiplantae; phylum Streptophyta; class Magnoliopsida; order Solanales; family Solanaceae; genus Solanum; species Solanum tuberosum. The sequence goes on along the minus strand of NW_006239242.1, from coordinate 577,848 downwards.
AACGACGTACTTCCACACTCACATAGGTGAAATCTGTCGAGAGTGTTCTTGTAAGTTCAACACTCCATCCATACGGGCTACAAATTTTTCGTTAAGAGTTTTTTAAACTCAACCTCCACAATTTACTACAGGAAACAATACACTCACATCATAGGGAGGGAATAAAAAAAATAATGCATTTTTCACAAGAAGACATCATATGATTCATTTTTTCCATTGAGCCTGGTTATAGGATCTCTAGCCCCCAGGTTGGATTTCCTCATATATAACTCAAGGATTTATAGGCTTCAATCCCATCCCTCTCGATCTGCTCCAGAACTTTTTTCTTGTTAATGCCTTAGTAAGAGGATCTGCAAGATTATCACAAGATTTGAAATAATCAACATAAATGGTACCACTTGTCAAATGCAATCTTACATTACTGTGTTTCCTCCTTATAGGTCTGGATTTTACTGTTTTAATAACAGTTTTGAACTTTACCTAATGTAGCAGTGCTATCATAATGAATTAAAATAGGAGGAATTGGTTTTTCAAAATAAAGTATTTGAAATAATAAATCTCTCAATCAATTCGCTTCCTCGATAGCTGAAGCTAAATCAATTAGTTTAGTCTTCATGGTAGAGTTAGCAATTATTGTATGTTTTTTTATTTCCAACAAATAGCACCACCACCAAAGTAAAAATGTAACCAATGGTAGAACATGAATCACTTGACAAAGTGTTCCCATTAGAAAAGCCTTCAAGTACAGCAGGATATTTTTATAGAACAAACCACAAGTTTTTTTTCCAACTAAATATCTCATAACTCTTGTTATAGCATGTCAATGTTCATTACCTGGATTGCTTGTAAACCTACTAAGTATTCCTACCACATATGCAATATCAGGCCTAGTGCAATCAGTCACATATCTCAAACTTCCAATTAAGTTAGCATATTCCTTTGATTTATTACATCATTTTCACTTTCAATAGGAAATAAGTTAGCACTTGAATCAAAGGAAGTTACTACATGCTTGCAATCAAGAAAGTTATATTTTTTCAAAATTTTCTCAACATAGTGTGACTAGCTAAGTAAAATTTCATCACATGTTCTTGTTATATTTATTCCAAGAATAAAATTTGTTTCACAAAGATCTCATATCAAATTGCTTTCTCAGAATATTTTTAGCTTCATCAATAACATTCATATTAGAGCCAAAGATCAATAAATAATCAACATATAGTCAAACAATATGTAACGACCTGTTCCCGTCGTTATGGAAAAGCCAATGGGGAAGGAATTTGGGCCAGAAAACTTCTGAGTAGTAATTTGGAAATTTCTAGCCTAGGCCAGATTTGGACGAATTCTGAGTCAGGTGAGGTCTAGAGATATCTAGTAATGAATGGGGAATTAATTATGAATTTTATCAAATGAGTGGATAGCCAGGACTTTAAGGAGCCTGTACGGCTTTACGAAATCGAATTCGAGCAAGTAGAACTCCCGAAACTGATCTTGGCGTGAAAGGGTAGTTTTAGAACGTCCCGGTTTGAAGGTGTGTTGTGAAATGGGAGCTTGAAACTCAAATTCCAAGGTTTTGTCTCTGTGCAAGCCACCGGGTTGGGATTAATCCCGCAAAGGCAGGGCCGCTGTGGCAGGATGGGGTCCGCCACGGTGGGCCAGTCGCGACTTAAGTTGGGGAAAAAACCCATTTTAGTTATTTTGTGCAAAACTTCGTTCTTGAGAGCTAAGGGACGCCCAGGGAAATTTTTTGAATATTTCCACGACTTCTACTGCTAAAGGTAAGGAAATTACTACCCTAGTCCGTATTTTGATTCCTAAAACTTAGAATCTTGGGTAATTACCATTAGGGGAGGGTTTTGGCCTGAAGTTAATGGTGGAAAAATCCCTAGTTGAACATTAGGATCATGGGTTTGGTCTTGGGTTATTAAGTTTGTTATAATCCGGGAAATTAGACCTTGTATATTGATTCTTGCATTACTTACTTATTTATAGACCAAGAACAAACTAAAAGACTTCGGAAAGGGAAGGCTCAAGTGTCTTAGGAGTATTCAGGCTTGGTTTTGAGGTAGGTGATGGTTCGATTTCCTGTTGTGTGGTATATGCCGGTCAATTGCTTCATTGTATGCATGCATGTATGTGAATAGGGAAATGTGAATCGAATCCAATGAAATGATTTTGTGTGAAGAATTACATCTCATAAACCTATTACTTGATTGTATGACTATGAGCACGGTTCATTATGGGTGTGATTGTGACTGTGGTTGTGCTGATTAGATTCACGTTCCAACATATATATTAGAACGGGTTTCACGTTTTGACACATATATTGGACTAGGTGTCACGTTCCGACACATGTATATTGGATCGGGGGTCACGTTCCGACACACTAACAGTTTGGGTATGGGTTCCATGAGAGGACCACTTGTGATGATTGCGTTCATATCTAATTGTTATTGAAATTGGGAAATTGTATGTTGCTCCTAAAATGATAACTAAATTATGTATTTTGTAAATGTGTGTTTACTGTGTTGTAATTGCTTGTGTATATTGTGCTTACGGGAGTAGCCGCGTGATCCTACCAGTACATTGTTATTTTGTGTACTGATACTGCACTTGCTCTTTCTTTGTTGAGTACATGGCATCTTCAGGCAGCTACTGACAGACCTCAGTTAGGAGATTATTGATCGCGACCGGATTCAAGGGTGAGCCAGTTCTTTCAGGCTGTCATGGATCCTGTTTTTGTTTAGTCCATTCTCTTCGGACTCAGACTATATGTTTAGAATTGTTATGTTTAATTTTCGAGGTTACACCCCCTTCTCTTAGACTTGTTGGTTAAACAGAGTTTTGGTACAATGGCTTTCAGTTCTAAGGGTTGAACTTCTGCGATGATTATGTTAGTTGTTTTGTTTAAACCTTCGGAGTTTATGGGAACTCCACTTTTAGTTCATCATTTAAACCTGCTTCCGTATCTTTAAATTTTTAGTCGGGTGTAGTAATGGTTCTCCCATCGGAGGGTTAGTGTGGGTGCCAATCACAATGGTCTGGGTCGTGACAAAGTTGGTATCAGATTCCTAGGTTCGTTGATCTCATTGTACCAAAATGAGTCTAGTAGAGTCTTGCGAAATGGTACGGAGACGTCTGTACTTTTCTTCGAGAGGCTACATGACTTTAGAAATCTCTCTGTCTTTTTCTCTGTTCGTGCTATGACTTGATTCCAATTGGTATCTGGTGATCCAAATTGGTACTTAATTCTTTTTCACTCTTATGTCCGCAGATGGTTAATACACGATACAACGATGTCAAACCCTGTAGCCCCCATCAATGAGCCAGCTGAGGAACTCGCAGCAAGAGGTCGTGGTCGAGGCAGGGGTAGAGGAAGAAGAATGGCAGAGGCCGAGGAAGAGTGGCACACACCAGGGGTATTGGAGCCCCCGCTGAGAATGTTCCTATTGAAGAGGCCCCTCCTGCACCTCAAGAAGAGGTAGAATAGAATTTGAAGGTCGAAGACAAAGAGGATGTACAAGCTGAGAATACCGGTATTTCTCCCTTAGACCCAGTGTTAGCTTAGAAGATCATAACTTTTCTGAAGGAGTTGGTCGGCCCTAGAGTCCTTCCTACAGTGCAAGCAGCTCAACCTCCAGTCAACCATCCCATTGCTGCTAAGGTCCCCTAGGTAGATGGAGCATTAGGCACTGATGCCTTCTTCCGTCCCCTATTGGGTCCTGTGATGACTGGTTCTGAGCATGAGATGTTGACTAAGTTTTTGAAGCTAAAGTCGTATGTGTTCAATGGTTCTGAGAGTGAGGATACCTATGAGTTCATTTTGGATTGTTATGAGAGGCTTCACAAGTTGGGCATTGTGCATCAGCATAGAGTAGAGTTTGTGACCTTCCAACTTCAAGGTGAGGCAAATTGAGGGCCTATGTGGAATGCAGATCGCCAGTCTTGCCCCCACTCACTTGGACGCAGTTCCATCCTTTGTTTCTGAAAAAATATGTGCCCCGGACTTTGAGGGATCGCAAGAAGGATGAGTTCATGTCCTTGGAGCAGGGAGGTATGATTGTAGCTGCCTATGAGGCGAAGTTCGATGCCTTGTACAGCTATGCTACACAGTTGGCGACTACAGAGAAAGAGAGGATTCGTCTATTCGTTAGGGGATTGAACCCCGAGTTACAGGTATTGTTTGTTCACATGACCTCTGCAAGTAAAAGTTTTAATAAGGTGACAGACTTTGTGAAGAAAGTGGAAGGAGTTCGACGTGATGGGCAGGCCAAGGCTTTGGCTAAGAAGCCCAAGAGCATAGGTAACTTTCATGGTTCCTACTCCAGAGGTTCAGGTAGGCCAACACTTGCATCCCGGCCAATTCAGTCAGCCATGCCCGCGCCTACTGTTGGTTAACTCTAGAACATAATCGTATTCAAGATGGTCAGGGAGCTGCACCTCCGTCTGGCAGCAGGCCGTCTTTTGACCGCAGTTGTTACAATTGTGGAGAACATGGGCATATGAGGAGAGATTGTCCCCATCCACGCATGTATGACCCCATGCAGCAGCAGACTAGAGAAGTGGTACCAGCGGGCAGCGGTAATAATGGTAGAGGACGTCCACAAGGTGGGCGAGGAGAAAATCAGCGAGGTCTTGGAGGCAGGGGAAATGGTAATGCAGGTAGAGGAACAGTGCAGCCAGGCAAAGAGGTTGCCCGTCAAGATGACAAGACTCCATTTGATGCTTTTCCGGGCAAAACTGAGGCTGAGGCGTCTGATGTAGTGATCACAGGTACTATTCTTGTCTGTGACCAAATGACTATTATTTTGTTTGATCCGGGATCCACTTATTCATATTTGTCAGTTCAGTTTTCCTTGGGATTTGATGCGGTTTGTGATGTGCTTGATGCGCTCATCCATGTTTCTACCCCAGTTGGAGAGTCTATCATAGTCACCCATGTGTATCGTGTTTGTTCTTTCTTGTTTATGGTTTTTCAGACTTGGGTTGATTTGGTTATTTTTTATATGATTGACTTTGATATAATCTTAGGCATGACTTGGTTGTCCCCTTATTATGTTGTGCTTAACTGTAATACTAAGTCTGTGACTCTAGAGATCCCAGGTAGGGAAAAGTTAGAGTGGGAATGGGTGTACAAGCCAAAGTCAGGTAAGGTTATATCTTTCGTTCGGGCTAGGAAACTGGTGGGACAGGGGTGTTTGGCATATTTGGCTTATATTCAGGATGTTGATGCTGAGTCTCTCTCTATTGAGTCTATTCTTGTAGTGTCTGAATTCAAGGAAGTGTTTCCTACCGATTTGCCTAGTATGTATCCTGATAGAGATATAAATTTATGCACTAACTTGGAACCGGGCACTCGCCCCATCTCCATTCCTCCTTATGGCATAGCTCCAGCAGAATTGAGAGAGCTTAAAGCTCAAATACAAAAGCTTCTTGAAAAAGGTTTCATCCGTCTTAGTGCTTTCCCGTGGGGTGCTCCTGTCTTGTTTGTTAATAAGAAGGATGGTAGTATGAGGATGTGCATAGACTATTGGCAGTTCAATAGGGTCACCATTCGAAATAAATATTCATTACCTCGGAAAGATGATCTCTTTGACCAGTTGCACAGGTTGCGTCAATTCTCTCTAAAATTGACCTAAGATATGGTTACCATCAGTCAAAGATTAGGCCTGAAGATGTACCAAAAAGGGCATTCATGACCCGCTATGGGCACTATGAGTTCTTAATGATGTCATTTGGGTTGACCAATGCGCCTGCGGCCTTCATGAGTTTGATGAATGGTGTGTTCAAACCATTCTTGTATTCTTTTGTTATTGTCTTTATTGATGACATTTTGGTTTATTCGAAGAGTAAGGAAGAGCATGCCTACCATCTCCGTATTGTTTTAGGTGTCCTTGGTGTCACGACCTAGGGGTACACCCTAGATGCAACATGGCGTACTTGACCCCGAATGGGTCTCATACAAGCCCTTAGCATATCATAACATAAGATAATAGAAAAGTACGGAAATTTTAAAATCTTTATCCATACAATCGAAGTCTTTTATAAAAGCAAGCGGAAGTCTTACTACACTTTGTCTCAAACCATCTAATACAACTTTGAACAAACTCTTGGGACATAGCCCATACAATAGTCTCAAGCCATGGAAATAAAAGACATAAAGGAAATAGTGGCTTTGTCCTCTAGGCTATGAGGACTCACCAAATCTTCAACTCCTTGCTCTTTAGAAACCTATCCTCAAGAATGGACCTCAAATCACCGAACCCTACATTTGATTAGAATGTAGGCAAGAGTATGCGTTAGTACAAAAGTACTAAATATGATAGCTAGCATAACATCATAAGAGCATAATCATAAGGGTTAGTCACATAAGACATAATCCATAAGCATAAGAAATACTTCATGAAACATAAACTATAAGCATAAGAGACAATATCATAATCATAAGCAAAGTCTCCAACATAAGCATCATATAAGCATTTTTCCACCTTAGCCCTTCATATCATAAGAGAACCATATCAAGTAACCTCAAAGCATACATGTGCAAGGCATGGATAAGACCCCATAATCCCATCCAAGCTAAGTATCCCTTTTTGGTCATCCCAAACATAGTCCATATACATAGTCAAGCCTTAGACTTTCATAAGTAGCTACAAGTCATACTTGTGCAATATATAAGTAAGACCCCATAATCCTACTCACACTAAGTACCACCTTAGGCCATCATACCTACTTACCATCTTAGGATCTTATCCTTAACTTACTTCTCATAACCAAGGGAATCTCTCACCTTTAGTCAATCATATCATGGAAGGCGACTATAGCAACAATCCATCAAAGCATACATCATATAAGATCAACCCTTCTTAGGTAATCTTAAGTCATACTTGTGCAATGCATAGATGAGACCCCATAATCCCATCCATACTAAGTACTTTTTAGGTCATCATACTCATGCTTCTTATTTAGGGACTAGTCCCTCTTTGAAAGCATTGGAACACTAGGAGGCACTTCATTAATTATATCTTAGTTCCTCATTAAGTTGAACCCTATGATATACTACATTAAGTACATTTTAGTTCATCATTGTTTTGAACTCTAGGAGATGCTTCCACAAGCATAGTCTTAGTTCATTAAGTTTGAACTCTAGGAGATGCTTCTTTAAGCATAATCTTAGTTCATTACTAATCTTGTTGTAGTTGGGATATAGCCTTAACCAACATGAGAACATATGAGCTATCATATGATCCCTCCCGATGTTACTCACACCGTCAAGGGTTGGTCCACTTGCCTAAGGTAGAATCGGTTTGTTAGCTTAGTTGGATCCACTAGCTAACTTTCTAAGGGGCACGTAGTTATGGGATACAGAGATTGCTACTAGAAACCCAAAACTCCACTAGGTGAAGGCTTCCATCTCATAAGACATACTTTGGGAAATCTGAACTCTACTAGGTGAGAGTTCCCATTTTGAAAGCCCAAACTCAACTAGGTGGGAACCTCCATCTCACTTCAATATCCACTCGGTGTTAGGCCTAAATCCCACAAGATAATTATTAAGTCTCTACTATGACTCAAGTTTTATGGAAGGATGTTCTTGACAATCAATCCAAGTTAATTCATTAAGATACCTCTTTAGACCATGCGTGAGGAAATATCACCATCCATGACCTATGTCTGAAGGCTCTTTAGCCTTAGGTTCCATTAGGTGAGAAAAGCCTTTCAACCCTAGAACCATTACTATGTGAGAACACCTTTCAGGTTAAGTTCATTATGAGTTCATGAGAATAACCTTTCAATCAGCCCACAACAACAACCTAATCATTACACTTCACTCTCAAAGTGTACTCATAGCATTTACATAAATTCTACAAGAACATGCATACATTCATAATATAGATCATATTAACTTTACTTTCATAACCCTAGAAGTCAACATTTATGACTACAAGCCTTACTCTCAAAGCTTTACCTCTTTCAATCATCACCCAAATCTAGATCACAAGACATTCTAGTCACAAGCTTTATCTTTAAGCAATTCTAGCCATATCTCATTATAAAGATTCAATTTCATGCATTACTAGTCATAATCCATCATCTATACTTTAATCTAATTCAATTCATGTTTACATGCTTCTATTCTTGATCAATTACTACTCATAACATCAATTCTACAAGATCATCACTAAGTCTTCAATTTCACCTTTCATGGCATAGACGCACATGATATCAATTAGACTAAGGTTAACTATGGAAAATATGTAATATCATCAAAATATCATGATTCAATACTAAATCAATCATAAACAAGTACTATTCACTCAATTGGAATCATACTCAACATAACCCACAACATAGGAAGAAACCCTAGTTAGAATTTGGGTTTTTTCTTCACAATTGGGGGAAATTTTGATTTTACGTATTCGGGAGCTTCATCCAATACTAAGCGTCCACGGTCATTCAATAGTAATATAACCCAACTAGTGAGTTGGGGTCGAGTCCCAAGGGAGCGGTTTGTAAGCGAGAATTAAGAGAAAAGCAAGAACTTCGCTCAAGTCAATTATAGCTAAAGACTTATACGAAGAAAAATATATCAAATTAAAGGGTGACACAAGTATAAATTATCGAAGAGGGTTTTGTAGTCAATTATCAACTAAAAGCAGCAAATAATATAGAAATATGAATATGGAGATGGGATTCTTGGGATGTGATAGGAATATGAGCTAAAATAAACAATCGGGTAAATGATATTGATAGTAAATCGCTGTAAATTGGTAACTAAGCTAGACTTTAGTGGGGGGTAAATTTTCTCTCGAACAATTTACCCCGAATCAAATCAGTTTCTCTCGAACACCAATAAGCGGCAATGAAGCACAACCTCCGCCTTAGTCCATTCACTGTCTCGAGCTGAATGTGTGGGAGAGGGTTTAGGATTCACTCTCTCGAGATGAACCCACGACAACCTAATAACCACAGACTATCGATTCAGTAGTTTTGATTTTAAA
>NW_006239242.1:566071-568561 GCF_000226075.1 Solanum tuberosum | reverse complement strand
GTCTCCAAAACTCTAAGTTCTAAAAACTGAAAATAATGTTTGATATTCTAAAACTTGGTACTGATTACCTTCTAAACTAAAAATTCGAGCAAGTATTTATAGTTGTCAAAAAGTGTGCTGCGAAGGACCACTCGACGAAGTTAGTCGGGATAGCTGATCCGCCCTTTGGTCTGGTTCATCACCTTTCTGCATTGGCCTTCAGCAAATTCAAGTTTTGTAACGTTGGGCGATGGAGTACTGCATCGCGGAATCGTTCGGGACTCGTCGACTCGATTTTCTCCCTGAGAGCTTTGAACACTAGAACAATAAGCGAGAACATAGCCATTCGGCGACTCGCCTAATGGTTTAAGAGATCCTCAGGACGTCTTTTCTTTGTCTTTTCAGCTGCCTTGATCATTTATGCTCATTAGTGTCCATGCTTTGTTCCTCAATCCAAATACCTGAAATTCAAAGATTTACATCTATTATTGGCACAAAATATGCATTCGAGGACACTGAATCTATTAAAATGAATCCCTAAATGAGTCCAAATTATGGGCTCATCATGGCGCGCTTCACACTCATGAAAGGGACTCTACTTAGTGCGGCTTTTCATACATCCTATGTTAGCTTAGTTGGATCCACTAGCTAACTTTCTAAGGGGCACGTAGTTATGGGATACAGAGATTGCTACTAGAAACCCAAAACTCCACTAGGTGAAGGCTTCCATCTCATAAGACATACTTTGGGAAATCTGAACTCTACTAGGTGAGAGTTCCCATTTTGAAAGCCCAAACTCAACTAGGTGGGAACCTCCATCTCACTTCAATATCCACTCGGTGTTAGGCCTAAATCCCACAAGATAATTATTAAGTCTCTACTATGACTCAAGTTTTATGGAAGGATGTTCTTGACAATCAATCCAAGTTAATTCATTAAGATACCTCTTTAGACCATGCGTGAGGAAATATCACCATCCATGACCTATGTCTGAAGGCTCTTTAGCCTTAGGTTCCATTAGGTGAGAAAAGCCTTTCAACCCTAGAACCATTACTATGTGAGAACACCTTTCAGGTTAAGTTCATTATGAGTTCATGAGAATAACCTTTCAATCAGCCCACAACAACAACCTAATCATTACACTTCACTCTCAAAGTGTACTCATAGCATTTACATAAATTCTACAAGAACATGCATACATTCATAATATAGATCATATTAACTTTACTTTCATAACCCTAGAAGTCAACATTTATGACTACAAGCCTTACTCTCAAAGCTTTACCTCTTTCAATCATCACCCAAATCTAGATCACAAGACATTCTAGTCACAAGCTTTATCTTTAAGCAATTCTAGCCATATCTCATTATAAAGATTCAATTTCATGCATTACTAGTCATAATCCATCATCTATACTTTAATCTAATTCAATTCATGTTTACATGCTTCTATTCTTGATCAATTACTACTCATAACATCAATTCTACAAGATCATCACTAAGTCTTCAATTTCACCTTTCATGGCATAGACGCACATGATATCAATTAGACTAAGGTTAACTATGGAAAATATGTAATATCATCAAAATATCATGATTCAATACTAAATCAATCATAAACAAGTACTATTCACTCAATTGGAATCATACTCAACATAACCCACAACATAGGAAGAAACCCTAGTTAGAATTTGGGTTTTTTCTTCACAATTGGGGGAAATTTTGATTTTACGTATTCGGGAGCTTCATCCAATACTAAGCGTCCACGGTCATTCAATAGTAATATAACCCAACTAGTGAGTTGGGGTCGAGTCCCAAGGGAGCGGTTTGTAAGCGAGAATTAAGAGAAAAGCAAGAACTTCGCTCAAGTCAATTATAGCTAAAGACTTATACGAAGAAAAATATATCAAATTAAAGGGTGACACAAGTATAAATTATCGAAGAGGGTTTTGTAGTCAATTATCAACTAAAAGCAGCAAATAATATAGAAATATGAATATGGAGATGGGATTCTTGGGATGTGATAGGAATATGAGCTAAAATAAACAATCGGGTAAATGATATTGATAGTAAATCGCTGTAAATTGGTAACTAAGCTAGACTTTAGTGGGGGGTAAATTTTCTCTCGAACAATTTACCCCGAATCAAATCAGTTTCTCTCGAACACCAATAAGCGGCAATGAAGCACAACCTCCGCCTTAGTCCATTCACTGTCTCGAGCTGAATGTGTGGGAGAGGGTTTAGGATTCACTCTCTCGAGCGGAACCCACGACAACCCAATAACCACAGACTATTGATTAAGTAGTTTTGGTTTTAAAACCTCTCTCTCGAGCAAGTCAAAAACACAGAGATAAAATTGTATTTGCAACTATAACCCCATTAAATTCAAACACAACTACTTAATGAAATCACCTTTCAACAGCAAATTAACTATCTATTAGCAATACCCAACAGTAAATTCAACCCATAATCACATAATCACACCCCAAGAATTGTGGTTTTAGCTAGACA
>NW_006239242.1:565176-565828 GCF_000226075.1 Solanum tuberosum | reverse complement strand
GTATTTATAGTTGTCAAAAAGTGTGCTGCGAAGGACCACTCGACGAAGTTAGTCGGGATAGCTGATCCGCCCTTTGGTCTGGTTCATCACCTTTCTGCATTGGCCTTCAGCAAATTCAAGTTTTGTAACGTTGGGCGATGGAGTACTGCATCACGGAATCGTTCGGCGACTCACCGACTGCTCCTTTATCTCGCCGACTTGATTTTCTCCTTCAGAGCTAGGCACACTGGAACATTAGGCGAGACCATAACCTTTTCAGCTGCCTTGTTCCTTTCTGCCCAATAGTGTCCATGTTTTTTTCTCTAACTCCAAATACTTGAAACTTAAGGATTTTCATCAGTTATTGAGACAAAATATGCATTTGAGGACACTAAATCTATCAAAATAAATCCCTAAAAGAGTCCAAATTGTGGACTCATCAACACCCTCAACTTAAACTTTTGCTTGTCCTCAAGTAAAACTCAAGTTCAGCAGTTCAAAAAGGATGTCTCAAACAGTGCTACACAAGACTCAATCATGAATACACACAAAGACTCAACTTACTCGTGCAAGGATCAATTGTGCACTTAAAGATTCAAGTTGTGACTCACCATTACCAAAGAATCTCAAGCTCACTATACTTGCTTCAAATGCAAGTTCAAGCTCAACAAAG
>NW_006239242.1:555728-556238 GCF_000226075.1 Solanum tuberosum | reverse complement strand
ATTTGCAACTATAACCCCATTAAATTCAAACACAACTACTTAATGAAATCACCTTTCAACAGCAAATTAACTATCTATTAGCAATACCCAACAGTAAATTCAACCCATAATCACATAATCACACCCCAAAAATTGGGGTTTTAGCTAGACATAGTAAAGAGATAGAAATCGATACCGAAAAGTGTTTCCATCAAATAGGTATGATAGATATTGTCTTTACACACGTCTAAGATGAAGAATCTTCAATACCCATTTCCAATTGCTTAGAAATGGAAATCTTCAAAGCTAAGGAACAAAGTCTCCAAAACTCTAAGTTCTAAAAACTGAAAATAATGTTTGATATTCTAAAACTTGGTACTGATTACCTTCTAAACTAAAAATTCGAGCAAGTATTTATAGTTGTCAAAAAGTGTGCTGCGAAGGACCACTCGACGAAGTTAGTCGGGATAGCTGATCCGCCCTTTGGTCTGGTTCATCACCTTTCTGCATTGGCCTTCAGCAAATTCAAGT
>NW_006239242.1:554926-555241 GCF_000226075.1 Solanum tuberosum | reverse complement strand
AAAAAGTCTCAACTTACTCATGCAAGGATCAATTGTGCACTCAAAGATTCAAGTTGTGACTCACCATTACCAAAGAATCTCAAGCTCACTATACTTGCTTCAAATGCAAGTTCAAGCTCAACAAAGATATGCAAATGCCCTCACACAAAGAATGACTCCATATTCACTCAATGGTTCAATCATTTAAAGTTCCGCGAGACCATAACCTTTTCAGCTGCCTTGTTCCTTTCTGCCCAATAGTGTCCATGTTTTTTTCTCTAACTCCAAATACTTGAAACTTAAGGATTTTCATCAGTTATTGAGACAAAATATGCA
>NW_006239242.1:506448-554401 GCF_000226075.1 Solanum tuberosum | reverse complement strand
CAAGATCAAAAAGGTCTTTTTCAAGGCTTGTAATGGGGATGACTGTAATTGTATGGTCATTTAGGCTCATAGGCTGAAATCTTCATGAAATGTGATGTGAACAACACCTTCTTTCCTTCTCTTTATCATTTTCACTCAAGCTCAAAAGTCACCTCTTATTCATTTTCCATAGGTCATTGGAAACCCCATTTTCTTTGTATTTCCACAACCTTATTCCACAACCTTTTCTTTCTTTTTCAATCTTTTCTTCTTCTTCTTTTTTTATATATGGAGGGGTTCCATTTTTTCTCAAAACATGGGCAAAAGGGACTTCTTTGTATTTTCTTGATTTGCCTTCTCTTTTCACCACACCACCAACTTAGGCTTTTGGCCTAAGTTGGCTATTCAAACAAACCACAGATCATGAGGATTATGGGTAATGGGTCAATAAAAGGTAGCAATGTTATCAAGTTTCTTCCAAGAAAAGGTTAAGTCTCAAAGGGTGCTCAAAAGAGGTTCACACACTCACAAGGTAAGCCACAAAAGAGGTATAATGTCAAATTGGTTCACTCTTTAAAGTTGCCTAAGATCATCTCAAGAAATTGTATCACTTAGTAAACCGGACCAACGGGGAAAACTCTAGGTGTCATCACACATGGTTCACGGTAAGCTCATCACACAAGGCATTGACACCAATGTCAAACAAGACTTCACACTTTCTCTAGTGTGCAATGTTCACCACAAGAGACTCGATTCGATACTTGGCTAGTCACAACGAGATGCAACGAGTTCACATATTGTCTATGCAACTTCAATTTGCCTCGTCGTAGCCGCACATTCATTTTTGTTCAATTATAAGCACTATTCAAGTCATCAGTATTGATCAAAATTGGTACTCAAATTTGCAAGGGAATAGCCACATTCAACACATACAAGAGGTGGCAAAAATTTTCGGAAGGGTAAAAAATCGTTTACTATTAAAAGCAAGGAGCCACAAGCTCAAGTATCCACAAAAGCAGTGTAAAAACACAATTTTTAGCTTAAAGCCCAAATATAAACAAAACAAGAATTACGAATGTCACACAAAAGGTGAGTCTTACCCCACCACAAATAAAAACATTTGTCCTCAAATGCAAACGAAAATATAATATCCATAAGTCAACATAAAGATAGATAGAGATGAAGGTAAAGAAAGGATCTTTTTTTAAGTAGTTGTTTCTTCTGTCTGGGCATTACTGCCAGGTGCATCAGTCTGTACTTAGGCATTAGTGCCCGGAGTTCCTTCAAAAGGAACAATAGCACCAAACTCACCAGGAATTGTTACATGTGTGTTCGCCAAAAATTTCCGAACAGCTGTATAAAGTCCCCGAGCCCATGAAGGAATAAGGGGGTCTCGGGGAGTAGTCTTCCTGTCAAAATTAGGCATCTTGCCCTTGCCTTTCTTTCCAGGTGAAGGTTCTTGCTTGCCTTTCTTGGGAGGATTCTCCCTCCATTTAATTTGAAATTTAGTGCTCTTATCTTTCGGGGTGGAACGATTTTCCCAACAACTTTTGGCCTAGCCATGTCTGCAAAGCATTGACACAAAGTTAGGAAATATTCGAACAGAAGCATAGAAAATCAGTTTTAACGCTATGGCAATTTGGCGATGGGAGACCCTTTCAGCGAATCGCCGACAGCTTTCGGCGAGCAAGAACTAGCTCGCTGAAAGGTAACAGTGTGAAAAGGATTCAGGGGTGCAGAATAAAGGCGATCAAGAAGTCTTTTGGCGAGTCGCTGAGTTCCTTCGGCGACCTTAGGCTTATCGCCGAAAGTTACAGAATCTAACAACACATAAAGCATGAAATTAAAGGTGAGATGGGGACACTAGGCGAACCGTTGAGTGATTCGGCGACCTCGACCCAGCTTGCCAAACAACCCAACGTGCCTATTTTGAATCCAACTTCTCAAAATGAACCCCGCAACCCCCGAAAACAAAATTAAGCATGCACAACACAAATTCAAACAAGACCCATAATATACAAGCACTACCCCACATAATTTTAATCTATTTCAATGCACCAAGCTACGGGATTTTAACAATCAAAACACTACAGACAAGATATTTAAATTAAAACCGGCATTTAAGCATACTAATCCTATCAGAGAGGCCCAACACACGACAACACGGTAAAATCATTTGCATAAGAGTTTAAAATGTCAAAAACAAACTCGGGGATCAGAAAACCATCATTTAATGTTGATTAAGTTAAGATTGAATTGCTAGGCGGCAATGTAATCCAAATTCCGAGCACAAATCGATGACTAAAACACTTAGAGAATGCAAAAAATAAATAAATATAGAGAATAATGTGCATGTGTGAGTTTGTGAAGCGTTAAAGAGAGGGAAAGTGAAGGAGTTTGAAAAATATAACCTTTTGGCCTTAAAAACCGTCAAGTTTTTGCCTGTTCGATGACATTAGTCTTACTCGCTGATTCGCTCGACGAAGCGTCGAGTAGACACTTACCTCGCTGAATTTTACATGACTTCCACTTGATTTGGAGATTCAAATGGCGGACTATATCGGGGTCGCCGACTAGGTCGGCGACTCACCAATAATTTCTTGGTTTTCGCTAAAAGTTACAGACACCAAGTTAAATTTGTCTTGAGTCCAATGGCAGTCTGAGTCGGGGTCGCCGACCATTTCGGCGATGCGCCGACTAGACCTTTTTCTCACTAATTTCCCTCTTTCCGAACACTTTCCACACGTACAACCAACACACCATTATTCCAAACAAAAAAAAAAGATAAACAAATAAGAAAACTTGGGTTGCCTCCCAAGCAACGCCTTAGTTGTCGTCGCGGCACGACACAAGTCCACCTTCAAACCTCATTCTTGGGGTTAGCCATAGTATCACTAGGCAAACCCCCTTGCTATCTCGGGTTGAGATGAGATGATATATGACCCATTTGGGTCTCCAACTGCTTGATTGACACTGAATGGGAGGTGACAGTCTGGCTAAGGGTAGACACATCTTCTTTCATTTCTTTTAAAATCTTGTCTGACCCTTCAACTTTGTTGAGGATAAGAGCATATCCTCAGACCTACCACCTTCCAAATCATTTGGCTTTTGGCGCTCATAGGGAGGTACATATCTATCCTTCTCCTCATCCTTCCAATTTGGATTACGGTCCCTCTATTCACGATCTCGATCTTTCCAACCTTTATCCCTAGCCCAACCTTGGTTACCACTCTGCCTCGGGCAGTTTGAACGATAGTTAACGCCTTGGTTGGCTAGGAAATTCACCTCTTCATTATACAAAATTTCAAACTTGGACTCATTTGGATTAGCACACCCGACACCCACTGTATTGACACTTCGAGCACTAGCTCGCTTGACATTTTGAGACAAATATCATGTTGTGTCATGATTTTGGCCATGTTTTGGTCCCTCTCTTGGTCCTTCTCCATTTGTTCCTTAGTCAGCTTGAATGTGAGAGGGGAGACCTTGGTCTTCACGGGTATACCACGCCCTGTTTATGGTAGCCATGCCATCTAAGAGCTAAGCCTCTATCACATAAGGTTGTTGCATCAAACCTCCCGGAGAAAGTTGGTCAGCAACACCCTTGTTTACCGAGTCAAGACTCCGGTAAAAATACTGCAGCAACACATTATCAAGCAAGCCATGGGTTGGGCATTGAAGCACCAACTTCTTGAATCGCAGCTAAGTTTCATGTATTGGCTCACCTTCAGACGCTTAAAGCTCTGAATGCTATCCCGAAGAGTCATCATCTTCGAAGGAGGGAAAAATCACACTTAAAATGCGGTAACCAACTCATCCCATGAAGTGATTGATTCACGTGGCAATTCAGCCAGCCAATTTCATACCTCTCCCATCAAAGAGAACGGGAACAACCTCAACCGGACCGACTCCTGGAATATGTTCTTGAAGGAGAATGGTCTGCATACATCCACGAAGTTTCTAATATGCTCATGAGGGTCCTCATGAGCCAAACCACTGAAAATCCCTTTTAGTTGCAAGAGTTACAACATAGTACTTGTGATGTGAAATACCGCATTCCCTTCGGCCGGAGGCAAGCGAATTGCAGCAATACCACCCATGAGATGGGGGTCATTAGCATGAGGCTCGTTGACATCGTTGAGGTTTTTGATGTCGTCTTGATGGCCTACTTGGCTGTCATTGCTATCGTTTACGCTCATACTTACTGTTTTCAACACAAACAAGCAAAACAACACTGAAAATACAGTAAGAAGAACTATAACTAACAAGAGCAAAATTTAACTTAACTAAAAATTCTCAATTAACACCACTCCCCGGCAGCGGCGCCATTTTTTATTTTATGCATCCGGGGGCTTCATCCAATACTAAGCGTCCACGATAGTTCAATAGTAATATAACCCAACTAGTGAGTTGGGGTCGAGTCCCAAGGGAGCGGTTTGTAATCGAGAATTAAGAGAAAAGCAAGAACTTCGCTCAAGTCAATTATAGCTAAAGACTTATATGAAGAAAAACATATCAAATTAAATGGTGACACAAGTGTCAATTATCGAAAGGGGTTTTGTAATCAATTATCAACTAAAAACAACAAATAATACAGAAATATGAATATAGAGACAGGATTCTTGGGATGTGATATGAATATGGGCTAAAATAAACAACCAGGTAAATGTTATTGATAGTAAATCATTGTAAATTGGTAACTAAACTAGACTTTAGTGGGGTAAATTTTCTCTCTAATAATTTACCCCGAATCAAATCAGTTTCTCTCGAACACTAATAAACGGCAATGAAGCACAACTTTTGCCTTGGTCCATTACTCTCTCGAGCTGAATGTGTGAGAGAGGGTTTAGGATTCACTCTCTCGAGCTGAACCCACGACAACCCAATAACCACAGACTATCGATTCAGTAGTTTTGATTTTAAAACCTCTCTCGTGAGCAAGTCAAAATTAGGAAGATAAAATTGTATTTGCAACTACAACCCTATTAAATTCAAACACAACTAATGAACGAAATCACCTTTAAACAACAAATTAACTATCTATTAGCAATACCCAATAGTAAATTCAACCCATATTCACATAATCACACCCCAAGAATTGGGGTTTTAGCTAGACATAGTAAAGAGATAGAAATTGATACCGAAAAGTATTTCCATCAAATGGGTACGATAGATATTATCTTTACACACGTCTAAGATGAAGAATCTTCAATACCCACTTCCAATTGCTTAGAAATGGAAATCTTCAAAGCTAAGGAACAAAGTCTCCAAAACTCTAAGTTCTAAAAACTGAAAAAATTATGTTTGATATTCTAAAATTTGATATTGATTGCCTTCTAAACTAAAAATTCAAACAAGTATTTATAGTTGTCAAAAAGTGTATTGCGAAGGACCACTCGGTGCAGTTAGTCGGGATCGCCGATCCACTCGACGATCCACCATTTGGTCTGGTTCATCGCCTTTCTACATTGGCCATCAGTAAATTCAAGTTCTGTAATGTTGGGCGATGGAGTACTGCATCGCGGAATCGTTCGGCGACTCTCTGACTCGATTTTCTCCTTCAGAGCTTGGCACACTAGAACGTTAGGCGAGACCATAGCCATTCGGCGACTCACCTAATGGTTTAGGCGATCCTCAGGCCGTCTTTTCTTTATTCTTTTCAGCTGCCTTGTTCCTTTCTGCATAATAGTGTCCATGCTTAGTCTCTAACTCCAAATACCTTAAACTCAAGGATTTTCATCAGTTATTGAGACAAAATATGCAAAGTCAAGGATTGTCATCAATTATTGAGACAAAATATGCATTTGAAGACACTAAATTTATCAAAATAAAGCTCTAAAAAAGTCCAAATCGTGGACTCATCAGAAATCTAGAGGGCTCTATGGATGGAAGAATCCATAGATGAATAAGCAATCATACCTTGATTCAAAGCCCTCACAAAAAGCTTGCAACAATGAAGGAATTTGACCTAGCTTCCTTCTCTTCTTCTTCTTCTTCTTCTTCTTTTTCACTTTCTAGAGAGAGGAAATTTGGGAGGGAATTGGGTTCTTTGGTGAATTAGAATTAATGTCTAAGATCAATGTATTTCGGGGTTTATTAGGTTTATATAGGGGGTATAATTACTAATAAACCGACCCTACTTAACCCCTAACTAATAATGAATTAACCCCTAAGTCCCCAACTTAAAAGGACTTGACTTCAAAACCGCCTCACCCACGAGACTCTGACCCACGGACCATGGGTGGGTCTACGGACCGTACTGGTCCTTCGTATATGGATGACTGGAGCTTAACTTCAAGGCCTTGACCCACGACCCTCCCCCACGGGGCGTGGGTCCCCATCGTAAGCGGGCTATTTTTTGACAACTTTTGGGATTGTTTTAGGGTCCTCCTCAAGGACCCCTTGGTTGGTCCTTGGGGAGTCGTACCTTGACGTTTAACCCCTAAACCGCTCATTCTAAGTACATGAAATAAATTCTACAACTCTAACCCCCACGTAAAGCTCTAGAACCCTTACATTAGGATCTAGTTAAGTCTACTAATTTCCGAAATGTTACACTTGGAAAATAGAAGTTGTATGCAAAATTTTCCAAGTATGAGTTCTGGTTGACTTCAATTTCCTTTTTGGGGCATGTGGTTTCAATGGAAGGGTAATGGTAGATCCCCAAAAGATCGAAGCAGTCAAAAACTGAGTCTGGCCTAGCTCTGTGATGGAAGTTAGGAATTTCGTGGGACTCGCCAGCTACTACCGGTGGTTTGTGAAAATTTTTGATTCTATCTCCACGCATTTGACAAGGCTGACCAAAAAAGAGGTGCCTTTCGAGTGGATCGACAAGTGTAAGGAGAGCTTCCAAGAGTTTAAGACCCTTCTGACCATAGCACCTATTCTGGCACTGTCGATGGAAGGTAAATATTTCATTATTTATTGTGATGTTTCACATTCGAGTTTGGGCGCTGCATTGAAGCAGGATAAGAATGTTATAGCTTATGCATCGCGGCAGCCAAAAGTGCATGAGAGGAACTACCCGACGCATGACTTGGAGTTGGCAATGATAGTGTTTACCCTCAAGATATGGCGGTATTACATTTATAGTGTCAAGTGTGAGGTGTTTACTGACCATCGCAATCTACAACATGTATTCACTCAGAAGGATCTGAATTTGAGACAGTGAAGGTGGATGGAGTTACTCAAGGAGTATGATGTTACCATCCAGTATCATTCAAGTAAGGCTAATGTGGTGGCAGACACAATAAGATGGAAGGCGGTAAGTATGGGTAGTCTAGCTTTCTTGGGTGTTTCCAAGCGACCTTTGGCCAAGGATATTCAAACCTTGGAGTCTAAGTTCATTCAGTTGGGCATCTCAGAGAAAAGTGGGGTGTTAGACAGCATTGAGGTTAGACCCATATTCATTACAGAGATCAAGGCCAAGCAGTTTGAGGATGAGAGTTTGAAAGAGCTCAGAAAGAAGACAATGTCTGGTAAGGCACAAAATGTAGTCCTTGATGCGGGTGGTGTGCTTAGTTTTAAGGGGATAATTTATGTTCCTCCAGTGGATGACTTGATTCAAAAGATGTTGACAGAATCCTATGGTTCACGATATTCCATTCATCTAGGTGTGACTAAGATGTACTGAGATTTGAAACGACTTTGTTGGTGGTCTGGCATGAAGAAAGACATAGCTGAGTTTGTGGCTAAGTGTCAAAACTATCAGCAGGTAAAGTATGAGCACCAAAGGCCTGCAGGTTGCTTCAGCAAATTCCAATTCTGAAATGGAAGTGGGAAATGATAGCTATGGATTTTGTGGTTGGTCTTCCCAAGACCTTGGGAAAGTTGACTCCATTTGGGTGGTGGTTTACAGACTGACTAAGTCGACCCACTTCATTCCAGACAGAGTGGACTATAATGCTCAACTATTGGCTAAGTTTTATGTGAAAGAGATAGTGAGGTTGCATGGGGTGCCCCTTTCTATCATCTAGGACCGTGGTACGCAGTTCACATCCAAGTTTTGGAAAAAATTGCATGAGAAGTTGGGAACTCAACTCACTTTTAGCATAGCTTTCCATCCATAGAAGGAAGAGCAGTCAGAGAGAACAATTCAAGTGTTAAAGGACATGTTGAGGGCATGTGTGATTGACTTTAGAAGGCATTGGGATAAGTTTCTACCTTTGTGTAAGTTCTCCTATAACAACAGTTAGCACTCTAGCATTGATATGGCACCGTTCGAGGCACTTTATGAGAGGGGATGTAGATCACTCATAGGGTGGTTTGAGGCTAGAGATGTGAAACCTTTGGGGGTTGATTTGGTGAAAGATGTTCTGGATAAGGTAAGAAGCATCCAAGCTAAGCTTCTAGCAGCCTAGAGTCGACAAAAAAGGTATGAAGACCATAAGGTAAGGGACATGACATTTCAGTCATGTGAGCAAGTTCCTCTTAAGGTGTCACCCATAAAGGGGGTGATGAGATTCGGCAAGAAGGGCAAGCTCAGTCCTCAATACATCGGGCCATTAAAGATTTATAACTGTGTAGGGCCAGTGGCTTATAGGTTGGCTTTACCTCCTAGACTATCTGGAGTCCATCTAGTGTTCTATGTGTCCATGTTGAAGAAGCATCATGGGGACGGAGATTACATCATAAAGTGGGACTCAGTTTTGTTAGACAAGGACCTTTAGTATGAGGAGGAACCAGTTGCAATTCATGATTGCGATGTCTGGAAGCTGATGACCAAGGAGATAAAGTCCGTGAAGGTTCAATGGAAACATCGTCCGATTGAGGAAGCTACTTAGGAAACCGAGAAGGACAGGCGAGACAAGTACCCCCAGTTATTCGACTATTCCGGTACTACTCTACTCGTGCTTTAGCCCTTTTCTCCTAGTTTGTCACTCGGGAATGAGTTATGGGTAAATTGGTATCTATTGTAACGACTTGTTCCCATCGTTATGGAAAAGCCAATGGGAAGGAATTTGGGCTAGAAAACTTATGAGTAGTAACTTGGAAATTTCTAGCCTAGGCCAGATTTGGATGAAATTTGAGTCAGGTGAGATCTAGAGAAATCTGGTAATGAATGGGCAATTTAATTATGAATTTGATCACATGAGTGGATAGCCAAGACGTTATGGAGAATGTACGACTTTACGGAATCAAATTCGGGCGAGTAGAACTCCCGAAACTGATCTTGGCATGAAAGGGTAGTTTTGGAACGTCCTGGTTTAAAGGTAAGTTGTGAAATCAGAGCTTGGAACTCAAATTCTGAGGTTCTGTCTCCGTGCAAGCCGTCGGGGTGGGATTAATCCTGCCAAGATGGGGTCGCTGTGGTGGGTCAGTCACGACTTAAGTCGAGGAAAAACCTCAATTTCGTTATTCTCTGCAAAACTTCGTTCTTGAGAGCTAAGGGATGATCCAGGGCGAATTCTTGACAGATTTCCACGACTTCAGTGCTAAAGGTAAGGAAATTACTCCCCTAGTCCGTATTTTGAATCCTAGAACTTAGAATCTTGGGTAATTATCATTGGGGGAGGGTTTTGGCCTGAAGTTAATAGTGGAAAAGCTTTAGTTGAACATTAGAATCATGAGTTTGGTCTTGGGTTATTAATTTTGTTATAATCCGGGTAAATTAGACCTTGTTTATTGATTATTGCGTTAATTACTTGTTTATAGACCAAGAACAAGCTGAAAGACTTTGGAAAGGGAAGGCTCAAGTGTCTTAGGAGTATTCAGGCTTGGTTTCGAGGTAGGTGATGATTCGATTTCCTATTGTGTGGTATATGTCGGTTAATTACTTCATTGTATTCATACATGTATGTGAATATGGAAATGTGAATCGAATCTAATGAAACGATTGTGTGTGAAGAATTACATGCCATTAACTTATTACTTGATTGTATGATTATGAGCACTGTTCATTATGGGTGTGATTGTGACTATGGTTGTGCTGATTAGATCGGGTGTCACGTTCCGACACATATATTGGATCGGGTGTCACGTTCCGATACATATATTGGACCGGGTGTCACGTTTCGACACATGTATATTATATCGGGTGTCACGTTCTGATACATATATTGGATCGGGTGTCACGTTCCGACACATGTATATTGTATTAGGTGTCACGTTCCGACACACTAACAGTTTGGGTGTGGGTTCCATGAGAGGATCACTTGTGATGATTCCGTTCATATCTAATTGTTATTGAAATTGGGAAATTGTATGTTGCTCCTAAAATGATAACTGAATTATGCATTTTGTATATGTGTGTTTATTGTGTTGTAATTGCTTGTGTATATTGTGCTTACAGTAGCCGCGTGATCCTACCAGTACATCGTGGTTTCGTGCACTGATACTGCACTTGCCCTTTCTTTGTTGAGTATAGGGCATCTTCAGGCGGCTACTAACAAACCTCAGTTAGGAGATTATTGACTGCGACTAGATTCAAGGGTGAGTTAGTTCTTTCAGGTTGTCATGGATCTTTCTTTTGTTTAGTCCATTCTCTTCGGACTCAGACTATATGTTTAGAATTGTTATGTTTAGTTTCCGGGGTTGCACCCCCTTGTCTTAGACTTGTTGGTTAAACAGAGTTTTGGTACAATGACTTTTAGTTCTAGGTGTTGAACTTCTGCGATGATTATGTTAGTTGTTTTGTTTAAACCTTCGGAGTTTATGGGAACTCAACTTTTAGTTCATCATTTAAACTTACATCCGTATCTTTAAATGTTTAGTCGAGTGTAGTAATGGTTCTCCCACAGGAGGATTAGTCTGGGTGCCAATCACGGCAGTCTGGGTCGTGACACAATAACGTTGTGAATTATTCCAAAACTTATAATATATGCACTTATCACACTCATTTGTTTTAAAATCATTTTCAATCCTGCAGGTATCAAACTTTTCATGTCATTCCTTTGGTGTCTATTTCAAGCCATATAGAAATTTAGTAAGCTTACACACTTTGTTTTATTGGCCTGCTTCAACAAAGTAATCGGGTTGATCCATATAATTTTTTTCATTTAGGTCTCCATTTAAAAAAAACAGATTTTACATTCATTTGATGAATTTGCAAATAAAATAGTGCAGTCATAGCAATTAAAAGTCTTATGGATGTAATTCTAGTTACCGGTGAAAAAGTATCAAAAAATTCTAAGTCTTCTAGTTGCTTAAATTTTTTTTGCAACTAGTCTAGCCTTGTATTTATCAATAGATCCATCCGGTTTCAACTTTTTCGTAAGACTAATTTGCAACCAATTATTTTACGACCCGGTGGTAAATCAACGAACTTCCAAGTCTTATTAGAAATTAGTGATTCCATTTCATCATTTACTTCATCTTTCCAAAATTAGAATCATGTGAAGATAAAGCTTCTTTCAAAGTGAGAGGGTCATCTCCAACATTAAACACTTCCAAAATTAGAATCATGTGAAGATAAAGCTTCTTTCAAAGTGAGAGGGTCATCTCCAACATTAAACACATAAAAATCAGGACCAAAATCTTTTTCTACTCTATCTCTTTTACTTCTTGTTAACTCAAAATCATCAATTTCTTTATTTTTCAAAGTAAAAGTAGAATAACTAGGTAGTGACAAAATATTATGTTCAATCCTTTGACCCCCACTACTTTTTATAATCAAAAGAAAATTTATTTTCATGAAAAATAGCATCATCTGATTCAATTATAATATTATCTTCAAGATTAAAAAATTTATAGGTTGTACTATTTGAAGCATAACCAAGAAAAGCACAAGTATTAACTTTCTTACCCAATTTGGTAATCTTGAAATCCATTAGCGTCACAAAGGCTAGACAACCCCTAACTATTAGATATCCCAAACTTGACTTGTGACCCTTCGACAATTCAAAAGGTGTCAATTTAGACTTTTATGAGGCACGCAATTCAACACATAACAAGCAGTCAAAATAGCTTCACCCCATAAATTTAAAGGTGCATGTGACTCAATAAGCATGGCATTGTTAATTCAACCGAAATTCTATTTTTCCTTTCCG
The DNA here is from genome assembly GCF_000226075.1 of Solanum tuberosum. Classification (NCBI taxonomy): domain Eukaryota; kingdom Viridiplantae; phylum Streptophyta; class Magnoliopsida; order Solanales; family Solanaceae; genus Solanum; species Solanum tuberosum. The sequence continues at coordinate 542,435 of NW_006239242.1, read as the reverse complement.
CTACAGCATTAGATGAAGGGGATTAAGGAGGTGTAGTTTCATGAATTATTCTCAATGATCTAACAAAAGAATTAAACTCATTTGACTCATATTCACGGTCTCTATCACTTCTAATTCTTTTTATTTTCCTACCAAACTGATTTTCAACATCATGAAAATAAGTTTTGAAATTTTCAAAAGTATCACTTTTATTTTTCATCAAGTAAACATGTAAACTTAGAAAAATTATCAAATAAATTTATAGAATATCTATTACCTCCGCGAGTTAAAATTCTTTCAAGTTCACAAATATCAGTATGAACTAATTCTAACAAATCAGTTTTTCTTTAAACTTGAAAGTGAGGCCTTTTAGTGATTTTGGCTTTACTACAAGCCTCACACTTATCAAAAATCTTTTTAACCATTGGGATTAATCCTATGATTCCAACATAACGATAATTAATATGACACAAACGAGCATGCCAAAAATTGGTAGAAGAAAACATATAAACAGGAGTAGAAACCCTATTCATTTCAACATTTAGTTTAAACATCCCATCACAAGAATACCCCTTTCCCACAAAAATACCCTTTTTTCACAATTACATTTTGATCAGATTCAATAATTTGTTTAAAGCTCGCTTTATTAAGAAGAAAACTAGACATCAATTTTTTTCTCATGGAAGGAGTATAAAGTACATCTTTCAAAGTTAATATCCTTTCAAAAGTAAAACACAATTCGACTTCTCACATTTCAAGTACTTGGGTAGTGTGAGAATCACCAAGCATGATGGTTTTGGGCTCCTCAAAATGAGTATATTTCTTAAACCAATCTTTGTCATAACTACATTACGGTTTACACCAGAATCTGCCCACCATCCATCAGCACTCTCAATCATGTTTATGTCTGTAATAACCGCCACAAAAGTTTTTTCGGTAACGTTTGCCTGAGGTGTAGGACCACATTTCTGAAATCTGCAAAATCGAGCAATATGCCCACTCTTTCCACAAACAAAACATGGTTCTTTTCTTGAATTTGTTTCTTCTTAGGCTTCATAGAAGTATTTTTGTGAGATTCAGGAGTAGCATTATTTTGAAGTAATTAAATTTACCTTCGTTGTGATGTTGCTCTCTTCTGATTGTAAAAGTGCATCTTGGCCCTTTGCCTCTTCGTCCATGCGAATTTTCATTATCAATGTTTCAAGAGAAGTTTCCTTTTATTTGTGGCGTTTAGTTTTTTGGAATTCCTTCCAAGAAGGTGGAAGTTTATCTATTATGCCACAAACAATAAGGTTATCTCCAATTTAGACCTCCTCAGACCTGAGCTCTCCAACAATCATCATAAAGCCTTGAGCTTGGTTTACCACTGATTAGTTGTCCATCATTTGGAAACGAAAAATCTACTAGCCGCATATTTTTTCACTCCACCCTCTTCGGTATCACACTCACTCTGCAATGTTTTCCAAATTTTCTTTGCACTAGAGTAAGTTCTATCATAATAATCATAAAAATTATTAGATAGACAATTAAGAATATAATGCCGAAACTTATAGGAATCACCATAGTACTTTTCCACTTTCTCTAGATGAGAAATAGTTTCATAATAATTTTCATAGAGGTGATGTCAACTTTATTAGGATTCTTCTCAGTTAACACGTAAGAGACACTGAGAAGATTTAAGTAGAAAAGTATTTTACCCTTCCATCTTTTGAAATGATTACCATTGAACCGAAATGGCTTGTTAAGATCTCCCATCTTGACATCCGCAAATTTTACAATTGTATTCATAATGAATCTCCTTAAAATTGTTAGTGAAAATTACAATATTACAAGATTAGAACTGAAAATAAAATGAAAATAAAAATCTCTTCTGGCTGAGGCGCGAATATATCGCTCTCTTTAAGGAGATTCAAGTCCATTGCAGCAAATATTTTCACCGGTCCAGCAATAGGTCTTCTCTATTTGTCCCCTCCAGAATACAACAACTTAAACACAATGTATAACTCAACAAACTCTGGACAAGAGTTGAGTCCAAAGCTCCACAAAAATAACACCTCCTTTCAACTACAGTAAAACCTCACTAAGTTAATACTCGATAAATTAATAATCTCTCAGAGATAATATTTTCCTCTGATCCCGACTTGGATCAATGGAAAAAATCACTCATTTCAATAAGATAATATATTTTCAGAAGTATATATGGGTCACATTAATATTATAAATTAATATATTTTTTAAATTACAAATATATCTAAGACAAGCATCTTAGTTCGTAGCTGCCGAAGTGTAGCATTGAGGTGAGGAGCGTGCTAACTAGGTGGAGTCTCAATTTAGTGAAATTTGATTCGATTATTTTTGTTTTTTTTGTTAAAATTTAAATCTAGTTGAAGCTCATCTCTAACGTTTCTTATTGCATCCTAAAGTTTCGATGTTGTCTTTTTGAACTGCACCATAAAATTGCAAAGAGTTCAAGATGTGATAAGTATTTCCTTACGCGTAATTGGTTCCAAAGGTATTGTATTATCTTAAACTTCATCATCAACATTGTTTTTTCAGATGATATCTATAATTTCTTCTAAACTATGGACCTCTGAACATGAATCTCAAAACATTTAATTAATAAATACTAATTTATTGATTTAATAATACCTCTACTAAATAATAATATTTCATGGTCTCACTGATATTAATTTTAGTAGGGTCTTATTGTAATAAGAACTCTCTTTGTTTTACTAACTTTTATGCACTATATTTTCTTTTGTATGTACAAACCAAATGAAGACCACCACTATTTATAGTTAGAATGTCTTCCTAGCAATGAACAGGAGTATAATTGTAGTAAATAGTGAAGATAAATAGTATAGAAATTGGATGAGTTACAATGATTTTAATAGAAAATAAGACCACTATTTACCAACCATCAATGATCAGTAATGAGCAGCAATGAATTGCTCTAGAACCTCAACGGACAAAAAGAAGTAAAGACCAAAAGGTTATTTATATTGGCAATTCTCCATGAAGCAACGGATAAGAATTAGGCACAATGAATGCCCATCAACGTCTAGGAAAGAGCAGCACCAAAAGTGTAACATTTTTGTAACCCCATAGTAACACAAATTAATACTCCCGCTGTCCAACAATAATTGTCCACTATTGATTTGACACATCCCTTAAGAAACTATAAATAGAAGGGTAATTTTATCATATCATCATTTGAATATAATAAATACAATGTCTTGAGAAATGTAATAGGAAAATGACTAATATTAATGATAAGGGTAAATTAGGAACTAAATGTAAACTTATTCATGAATTTCATAAAGTTGACAAGTATTGTTGGACATCTATTTTTAGTATAGTGAACAAGTATTGTTGAACGGGGAGAGTATGTAAAATGTTAACATTAAAATGTAAAAACCAACAGGTTATTTATATAGCCCCATGAAGAAATTTGTACAAACAACGATAAAAAAAAAACATAGTTGCATTAATTGTTAAGCCAACTTCTAAGATTAAAAAATTAACAAGAAACCATTATTCATAAGCAATATATATATATGGTCACATTAATATTATAAATTAATAATTTTTTAAAATTACAAATATATCTAAGACAAGCGTCTTAGTTTGTAGCTGCCGAACTATAGCATTGAGGTGAGGAGCGCGCTAACTAAGTGGAATCTCAATTTAGTGAAATTTGATTCGATTATTTTTGTTTTATTTGTTAAAATTTAAATCTAGTTGAAGCTCATCTCTAACTATTCTTATTGCATCCTAAAGTGTCGGTGTTGTCTTTTCGAACTGCACCATAAAATTGCAAAGAGTTCGAGATGTGATAAGTGTTTCCTTACGCGTAACTGGTTCCAAAGGTATTGTATTATCTTAAACTTCATCATCAACATTGTTTTTTCAGATGATATCTATAATTTCTTCTAAACTATGGACCTCTGAACATGAATCTCAAAACATTTAATTAATAAATACTAATTTATTGATTTAATAATACCTCTACTAAATAATAATATTTCATGGTCCCACCGATATTAATTTTAGTGAGGTTTTATTGTAAAAAGAACACTCTCTTTTTTTACTACTCCCTCTATCCCTATTTACTTGTCCACTTTTGAATTGGTACACCTATTAAGAAAACAATTAATGACATAATGAGTTTACCATTTTACTCCTATTAATTATGAAGTGGATGAAAAGCTCTACATTAATTTTCAAAGTATTTAGTCATTTAATTGAGGGTATAATAGGTAAAAAAATTTGTCATTTCTTGATTTGTCAAAATGGACAAGTAATTATGGACAACTATAAAAGGAAAAGTGGACAAGTAATTAGGGACAGAGAGAGTAACCTTTATGCACCATATTTTCTTTTGTGTGTACAAACCAAATGAAGACCACCACTATTTATAGTTGGGATGTCTTCCTAGCAATGAATAGGAATATAATGTGATAGTAAATAGTGAAGATAAATAGTCTAGAGGTTAGATGAGGTAAAGATGATTTTAATAGAAAATAAAACCACTCTTTACCAACCATCAATGATCAGTAATGAGCAGCAATGAATTGCTCTAGAACCTCAACGGACAAAGAGAAGTATAGACCAAAAGGTTATTTATATTGGCAATTCTCCATGAAGCAACGGATAGGAATTAGGCACAATGAATGTCCATCAACGCCTAGGAAAGAGCAGCACCTAAAGTGTAACATTTTTGTAACCCCATAGTAACAAAAATTAATACTCTTCTGTCCATCAACAGTTGTTCACTATTAATTTGGCACACCCTTTAAAAAATTATAAATAGAAGAATAATTTTATCATATCACCTTTGAATATAATAAATATAATGTCTTGAGAAATGTAATAGGGAAATGACAAATATTAATGATAAGGGTAAATTAGAAACTAAGTGTAAAATTATTCATGGATTTCATAAAGTGGACAAGTATTGTTGGACAACTATTTTTAGTATAATGGACAAGTATTGTTGAACAGGGAGAGGGAGAGTATATAAAATGTTAACATTAAAATGTAAAGACCGACAGGTTATTTATATAGCCCCATGAAGAAATTTGTACAAACAACGATAAAAAAAAATAGTTGCATTTAGGGGTGTGCAAAAACCGATTTAACCAATAAACCGAACCGAAAAAAATACTATTGGTTTATTGATATTGGGTTATTGGGCTAACGGTTTTTAAACGGTTTTGCAAATTTTTTTATTGGGTTATTGGTTCGGTTTCCGGTTTTATAATTTTTGTTAATGGTTAAACCGATAACCCAATAAGACTATACTAAATTTACTAGTCTTATTGTTAATGGTTAAACGATTGTTACTTTCACACTTTTTGTTAATGGTTAAACGATTGTTACTTTCACATTTTTTCCTTTGAATGTGTCTAGTGTCTAAACTTGCAAGAAAAATGATTGTTACTTTTATGATTATTACTTTCATGCCAAATGCTGGAAAGATCATATGGTTTATTTGAAAATTTTCTTATCGTGTATATAATATATATGAGTATTTTCTTATTGGTTAAACCGAAAACCGAACCGTTAAGTACCATAAACCGATTAACCAAAAACCGATAAGAAATATGTTATTGGTTTGGTTATCGGTTTGATGTATTTACAAACCGAAAACCGATAAACCGAACCAATAACACCTAAAACCGAACCGAACCGACCGATGCGCACCCCTAGTTGCATTAATTGTTAAGGCAACTTCCAAGTTTAAAAACTTAACAAGATACCATTATTCATAACAAATATATATATATATATATATATATATATATTGGTTGTGTTTAATTAATTGAAGGCTATTTTATGGTGTCGGTGAATTTGATAATTTATCTTGGATTAATTGTATGGAAAAGTGTTGTTGATGTTTTAATGTAGATAACAAGGTTCTTATAAGTTTTTTTAAAAAGAACATATTTAAAAGAGTTTATTGATCATTTTTTAAAAAATTGTTATCATTATGTTTCAATTCTTTTTATTTTGAAAATGTGTTCCTTGCTAATTTTGATTCGTTTTACTAATTTATTTTCTCACATTTTTTTGGAAATTGTTTTGCACGGACTTAGAATTAGTATTTGTTCGTAAATTTGTAACGTCCCGCAACTTCTAGGCAAAGATTCGTACCATCCTCCATATGTGTATAGGCCCGAACTCGATGATTTCTAAGTTGTACATATATCTTAAAGCCATTTACTAAGTGTAGTATGTGTATAGGATGTGTATTAGGTTCGTAAGGTACCTCAAACACCAAGCCAAGTTCAAAGCATTATTATCGACTAAGTTTTTGCATTAGTTTATGCGATGGTCAACTTCAAACAATTATATCTCTCAGCATATAATGAATTAGGTGGCCCATCAGCTATCAAAATTTATGGTTTATGAGTCTTATTTCCAACACTACCAAATTTACATCATTTTAAGATCAAAGTAAGAAGTAATGGTTGTTTTATTGAGACATGTCCAGGAAACCTACCCATTCGGTGACTCACCGAATGGTTTGGTGAATCACCGAATTGCATCACAAAATGTGTCCTGATCTCTGAATATTTTGGCGATCTAAAGCCTCTTTTAGCGATCTATCGAGTATTTTTGGCAATGAGACTTTCAGATCATCAATTTGTTCTCCTTCTACTTTTATGGTCTTCTTACGTTTCCAGAAAGGTATTCTTGATCTTTTTACTCTCAATCAACTTCCCTAAGTCCATCTTACAACCTAATGACAACATTATACATATAGAAACTCTCAAAATCTCCAATTCTCCTTCTTCCAAAGATCAAGAACTCCAAGAAAAAGATTTCTTCAATTTCGCAAGATCTAAGGCTCAAAGTTCAAGATTCTCGTCAAGAATCCTAAGGTTATCAATCCAAAATTCGTCTTCACACTTCATCTCCAAGAAAACCATATATAGAAGGATTTCCCAAGTTCAAGCTATAAAATTCTAAGGCACCAAAGTGGGTTCTTCCTTCTAAGTCTCATCTTCTCAGACATATAAGGCTTCGATGAGAGTATTTATTTTGCTCTCATGCCTAAAGTATTTTGATTCTCAATGATTTCACAAGATTGTTAGAAGTAAAGCTAAGGCTTTTATGAAATTATGATCTTTCTTCAATAAGTTATGTTTTCATTGTTTCACTTTGGTTTTAAAACCCCATGGTAATGATTTAACATGATTTTTATGGTCATTCAAACTCTTATGGGTTTTAAGAATGAAAACAAGCATGATATGAATAACAACCTAAATACATATTATTTTAAGATATGACATTTGAGCTTAGCCTCATAATGATTCAAGATGATAAGCGATTTTCATACCTATGAGCATGATATGAATTACACCTAAATATAGGTTATTTTAAGATATGACTTTTGAGTTGAGCCTCATATATGATTCAAGATGATAAGTGGTTTTCACACCTATGCGCATTATATGAATATATGTTGTTTTGGGAGGACTATTTAGTATCGAGAGGACGCGGGTTTACAAAAATCAAGTCCCATAATATTTTTAGAGTAACAAATTTCTATCAAGGTATTATTATGTCATTGTTAAACACGTTTTAAAGGGATAAGGCACAAATGCCCCCCTCCCCCTAGACTATGACCAAAATCTCAAAGAAACACCTTAACTAAACTAAGGTCTTATTAATCCCCCCCCCCCCCCACCCATCTTTTTTTGTAATTTTGTACACCTTTTTGGCTTATATGACATTCAAACATCTCCCACGCACCTCAACTACGTGAAGTCACGGAGTGTGTCACGTAAGCCAAAAGGTGTATAAAATTATAAAGCAAATGAGTTTGGGGGTAAGAGGACCTTAGTTTGGTTAAGGTGTGTCTCTAGGATTTCGATCATAGTTTAGGGGTACTTGTGCCTTATTCCTTTTTTAAAATATTAGTTCCACTTGTTGATTTATGGTTCAACTTCATTGAATGCGCAATAAAAATCAAATAAAATTGTTATTAGGAAAATATATTTTAATTTATTGATAAAGAATATATTTTTTTATTTAATAGATGTTAAATTTGTTATGGTTTATTTTATTTCATCGTTTGAAAACAATTTTCATTAGAATGAATATAATTGATAGGAAAGAAAATATTGACTTCTTAATAACCGCACAAAGCGCGGTCAAGTTTCCTAGTTATATTAAAAGTGTGAAGGTCATTAGAAATGTTGAATGAAATTTTTTTTTCTTCATTAAAAGACTATACAATAGACAAAATTATCATTTATATTATTTTTTCTCAAATAATTATTATTTTGATATTAAAACTTTAAAATTAATTTAAATTATAGAGATTAAATCTTAATTATTTTCGGGTTGAATAATTGGTAAAACGGGAGCAGATTTTTACTTGACAAATATAGGTGGGAACTAAATAATTGTAAAAGAAGAAAATTGTTATATTTTTTATTTTCAGAAGTAACTTTGATGTTATATATGGTTTGAAAAAAAATATGTCCATGGCAAGTTGGCATTTGGGTTCAATATTATATTTTTCAAGTCAATTGATATAATTGTATAGATTTAGATGATTTTTTTTTTTAATCCAAAGGTGGCCAAAATGACCACAAATAATACAAATAAATGAATCCAACCACAAGAGCCAAAAAAAAGGTCCAAATGAAACGGAAAAAAAAAGAGGTTAATCCCAAAATAAACTCAATCCTACGGAGTTTGACATATATGTTGTTGTTTTGGCAACCAAAAATAAAATTCTAGAGTGATTGTATAGTTCATTACAAGAATAATATATATATATATATATATATATATATATATATATATATATATATATATATATATATATATATATATATATATATATATATATATAACCTTAATCGTATAGTGTTATATTATTTTCCTACTCTCTTCCAAATTACAAAAAATTCTTAAAATTTATGAATTTCGGATACATTACTGGACTTTCTGATACATCAGCAGACAGGTGCGGATCTATGGGTACCCGTGGGGGTGCCACGGCACCCATTGATCTCGAAAAAAACTATGTATATATATATATATATATATAAGAAAATTAATATATATTTTCTTTGCCACCCACTAAACAATATGGTGAACAGTTCAATTGGCAAAGCAGGTAATTTGCCACACGGGCAGCGTCTGTTCGAACCTCGTTGGCAGCATTATTTTTGGAAACTTTTTCTTTTCTTTTTTTTTCTTTTCTTTTTTGTCATTTTTATTAATGTGTGAAGGTATTTTTTTCCTTCCATTCATTTTTATTTATTTACTAGTATTCTTTATTAATTCAAATTGACTCCTATTCACCATAATTAATTCTTAAGTTCTTTTACTTTCTCTTTCACTAATTATTAATCTCTTGATATGAGTGTCGCGTGCTTATTCTTTATCAATTAATAAGTACTGAATTATGAACGTGACATATATATTATTAAGAATATATTTAAATAGTAGTTTTAAAAAAATATAAGTTTAAAAAATAATGAATATTATTATTAGAGTTCTTTTAATTTGGAGGTTCTTTTGATCTTCACCAACATTCTTGCTAAGTAAGATGACTAGATTGAAACTAAAATTTGTATTCTCTTTGTTATATATTTGCAACAACACATAAAGTCAATGAAATATGAATATATTAAGTTAACACTATTAGATAGTTTATACAAACTCAAATTTTAGTGTGAAAAAATCTTTTTTTTCCTCAAAGTTTCAACAAATAAGGCCACTAATTCCTAAAAAGAAAGAAAAATTGAATTGTTTAGTTAGCTCTAATCTCTTAATATATAAAAGAAAACATTACTAACATGCATGTTTGATCGATTTGCTTATAAAAATCGAAAAAAAAAAATTACTCGATTATAACCCAATATTAAAGCAACCAACCCGCTTATCTTACTTGAACAATGTGACACCCACGACCTCCAAATCCTAGATCCGCCCACTACAACATTTTAGGCCTAAAGCCACACTAAATCAAGACAACGCTTGTAAAGTGTTGCCTAAACCTTTTAAGGCTACACTTTAAAAGTGTAGCCTTTGTTTTTAGCTTTTGACCACGGCAATATTGACAACACTTATAAAGCGTGCTCTTTAGTAGTATATGCTACACTTTATAAGCGTTGTCAAATCATGATATAATTAGTCACACCTATTTATATATATATGACTACACTTTTAAAGTGTGTTGTTTTTATAATTATAAAAACAACACTTGTCAAGTGTGGCCTTATAGTTTTCACTAAAATATTATATTCCCTCCAACAAATTTAACTCTCCCTCCCATTTTTATTTGGCCAAAATGAAAATTAATAAACAAAAAAAAAACACTCCAAGTCTCTGAAAGAGATTCTGGTTGCCCTAGATCTGAAAGTTTTCAAGGCTTTGTAAAAATGGATTCCCCCCCAAATTAACAGGTATTTGTTGAATCAACACACAAATTAGTGATTTTTCACAAAACACTTAGTTCCATTCACGATTTTTTCTGATTCAAAATACTTCTCTGATTTTTCACTATCTTTTGAGATACGAAAATTTCAAATCGAAGCTCATTTAGCTCCATTCACAATTTTGTCTTTCTTTGTCGCTGACATATAAAAACTCCTTACACTTTTGTCGTTGTTCACCAGGGACATAGCAATGAAGATTATATCCTAAAGCTTCATCACATCGAAAGGGTTTTGTGGGAATAGAGTTTATCAGGTATAACTACCTTTAAAAGTCTGAATTTGTTGCATCTGGGCTTATGGCGTGGGATGGATTTTTATTTTTTTGTGTTGTTGATTTTTGGGATTCCAGATTGTAGTAGTATTACACCCATTAGTTGATTCTTTGTCGTGGGCTATAGTGATTAATTAAGCGTGATAATTTCTGTTTTTCCTTAAACTGATAAGCTGATTCGGATTGAAATCGTCCATGAGAATGTAGATTTTCATGTCATGCCTATTAGCAGTATGTTGTTTCTGTTTTGCCTTTACTAGTTTACGGGCCCAATGTTAGAATGAATTTTGTGTGCTTAATTTTCACACATAGACATACATATGCAGATGATAGATATGAAAATTAACAAAAAAGAGATGCACATCTACGTAGAAGAGTGACCACATTAGCAGTAATGATAGTTGTTTTATGGATATATTAGAACTAATCCATTTGGAAAAAACATTCCTAAATATATGAACAAATGACACCCCATTAGATCAAAGTTGAAACTTTTAATGTTGTGATAGCTCATTGATTGTGCAAGATGAAATGTTCCAGCAAGTAGAGTCACTGATGTCTAAAGTACAATTATGTTTTTATAACTTGATTCTGGAAGGATGAAAGAGAACTTCTATTTTACCCCGTTGTAGGTCATACACATATATTTTACCCAGTTGCAGGTCATACACTTCTATTACTAGATGGTGCTTGATTTTTTTTTAAGTGTCTGGACATGCACTATTCATCTGATGTTTTTGCAAAGGCCAAGGGATCAACATAAACTACTTCAGTGTGCGCATTCATGTGAACCAACGTTGTCTACTTGTGCAAATAACCTATGGATAAGACAATATTGAAACACACAAAAGATGGTATTACATAATACCCTTCTTCATGTTTCCTAGAGATTGTTAACTGTCACAAGTTCAGAACCAAGTTTTCTTTTCATCTTAACTTTCTGGTTATACTTATTTAGGCAGAATAACTAAAAACAGAACGATCACTAGTGCAATAAATAATAGATCAATCACTAGAGCAATAGATAATAGAACAATCTTAACTTTCCCCTTCTCCTATGGTGAAAATAGATGCTATTTATTGGATGGTTGATGAAAAGCATCCTGCAAATGATGGAGATAATCCACCTGTAACGTGTTGTGGAGTGTATGTGATTGTATTTGACATAAAAAAGGAAAATTTTCATGTGGTATCACATCCAGTAGAGAGATGTGATAGCCAGATTTTAAAAGAAAAATATGCTCGGAAGCATATCTTAGAAACGGAAGGTTTGGTGTCATTCTGCGCGATAACTTGTCATGTTGAAGACATAGTAAATATGAAATTCTGGGATTTGGAAGATCAATACTATTGGAGTCAACGTAGTGAGACAATCATTCTTGATGGTATGGGTGTTAGGCGATTTCCCTTTACTGATAGTATGCATTTTAATGTAAAAGTTGTTGGCACATTAAATGGGGAATTGATAATTAGTTGGTTGTGGAGAGTAGTCTTTGCATACCATCTCTGGCTAAGAACTGTACGAAAACTGGAGTTTCATAGCATGACAGGCTCCCAGTTTTGCTCTTGTGGCTTTACAGGTAATCTGCAATTAGATATATGATGCCAAGTTTTGCTCTTGTTTTGCTGACCCTTTTACTCTAGTTTTCACCATTCTTAAATTTTAATGTTTGTAAGCATTCTACAGCTGCTCTCTGCACCTCTGAAAAAACAAATTCAATCAACTCAACAGGTGGAGGGATACAACCTTCAATGCTATAGTCACAAAATATAGATAAAGTAAGACAAAGAGGTCTTTTTTCCATACATTCTACAATAACAATGTTATCTGTTGCGCAAGTTCTTTTTTTTTTTTTAAATACAAAAATTTAAGGTATTAGATGATATGTTATCCTAAAACTTGATTGAAGTACCTTTGATCAATCTTTTGTGTGTTCTGGTAAACACAACTGTTTAGGAGTACTCTGATTCAAAATACTTTTCTTACTTCTTATTTTATTTTTCTTTTGGAAGGAAAAAATGAAATTTGCATTGTGTAATTTTCTCTGCTCACATCGATCCATGGCAATAATTTTTTCAGTCTATGGCTTCTTAATCTTCAATGTCCTGTACCACTTATGTTGTACTACAATTCTTGAAAATAAAGATTATCATATGCGGTTTAAGCCAAACTATAGTCTAAAGTAATGTAAAGTGTGTGTTTTGATTCTACGTCAAAGAACACAAGCTTATATGTTCTGCAATTGGTGGTTTGATCTAGATGAATTTTGTTTCAACTGTTCTCTATTTTTCTCTGTATTCTATTGCATATTTTAGTTGAAGTCATGGAAGTTTCCTAGGTAATATAGGAATACAATAGTTTCTCTGTATCTTAGTCATTTGGTTTATCATAATACCTTATATGTAGCTGATTAATGATTGTTAAGTAGGAACATCAAGCATGTGACATCTCGCTAGAAAGAAACAGAATGATTTACTATTGTAGCTGCCTGAGTCATTTAATTTTCTCTCCTCTTTGATCTCACACAACTTGTATTATATGTGCTATAACTTTTGATTGGATTTAAAGGGTTGTTATTCTGTAAATAGTACTGACCACCATGATGCTCAATATACCATTAGTCAGGTAATCTGCAAGTAGCTATGTGATTTCCAGTTTTGCTCTTGTCTTGCTGACTCTTTTACTCTAGTTTTCACCATTCTTAAATTCTAATGTTTCTTTTTATGCACAACGCAGCTATGTTATAAAGCACAAAAATAGATCAAGTCTGCAACATGTAATTTGTTTTGTTTATTTCATGACACCAGATGAAATCATGCATCTACAAGCATATTCATACTGAACTGCATGAATAGTTCAAAATTATGAGCATAACTTCTCACAAAGAGGAATGGTGATAGCTGAGGCCGAAGGACATCATAATTTAGGTATCTTATGTACAAAATTCTGCAAAACTTGATGAATAGCACACTGGCAAATTGCAGTCAGACTGTCGAGACATGAAATCGGTCTCCAGCAGTCCAAGTCATTACATTTCCGAAAAGAAATAGATTTTTGGGATCAAAACTATTTCCGCTATCCTACTAATCTTGAAGTTTGAGCAGAAAATAACATCAGATGTTGATCATCTTGTTCAGGTATTGTTGGTCACCCAGAAAAAATCATCACATTTTCTAATGTTAAATCTGTTAGCTGCAATAACTTGTGTTTTGAAGAAGAAGCGCTTGATTGACGGGATTTTCTTGTCTTCAGTGGGTTGCATGACCATATGACCCATAGGGGAGTTTCCAACAAAATATGTATGTCAAAGATCTCCAATGAAAGATTCTAGGGTAGACTCAGCACACTTGCGCAAATTCACTTCAGACTCATCAACTTTTTTCAGGGAAATGCCAGACAGGCTTTCCACTACCTTGTGTGGTACCATGGGAAAGAAGATAGAGTCTCATCTCTGATGCTAGATGTAATGACCGTTGATAATTAGTCTTATCTGCTTTTGAGATTCGAGGAGCTGGTTTATAATCAATTTGATAATCACCATTTCCCCTGGTATCAGACTTCTTCTGAAAACTTTCTGGAAGTGAAATGAAATTTGGAAAAAAGGAATTCTAATGTTTGTTATAAACTAGGAAAAAGGATAAATATACCCCCGAACTATCGTAAATGGTATGCAAATACCCTCCGTCATACTTTTGGGACATTGGTGCCCCTACCGTCCAAAAACTAAAGCATATATACTCTTTATACTAACAGACATACACGTGTCATAATCTTATTCACCGATCCGACATATATCGATGGATACAATTGTGCCACGTGTCCCTATTAGTCTTCTGTTAGAGTGAAGGGCATATATGCTCTAGTTTTTGGACGGCAGGGACACCAATGTCCCAAAGTATGACGGAGGGTATCTGCACACCATTTACGATAGTTCGAGGGTATATTTGTTCTTTTTCCCAATAAACTATAGTGAAGATGTTAAGACAACCTTGCCACAAGCTAATTTATATGTGCTTGATGAATATGATGTGTCAGTGTTTGATGCGCTATTAGTTTCATGATTTTTTAAGGAATCATTTTTTCACTTTTAATGGTTGGAATATTATTATAGTTTTTTGTGTTTCATAGGAAAACAATTAGGTTAGTATTTCTAGTTAGCTAATTATAGTTTTACTTGAAGTTGTATTATATATACAAAAAAAAATAAGTATTATTCCCTCTATCCCAATTTATATGACTCATTTTCCTTTTTAGTCATTCATAGAAAGAATGACACATTTCTATATTTAGTACTCCCTACGTTTTAAAAAGAGTGGTCTAGTTTGACTTGACACGGTGTTTAAGAAAATAAAAAAGACTTTTGAATCTTATGGTTCTAAATTAAACTAATGTCAAATGTACAAAATTGTCATTTAATCTTGTGGCCTTAAACATGCCACGTGAAAAGCTGAAGTTAAAATTTTACCAAGAAAAGAAAGAGGTCATTATTGTTTAACAGACTAAAAAAGAAAGGAGACATTCTTTTTTAAACAGGGGGAGTAACAATTTAACTTTAAAATGCTCATTTTACTCATTTCACACACAAACATCTATAACTTATTTTAGACCACAAGTTTCAAAAGTATTTCTTTATTTCTTAAACTCCGTGTCAAGTTAAACTAACTGATATAAATTGAGACGTAGGGAGTATAAAGATTATTTTATGTTAACATTTTAAAAAAATATATACTTTTTTAGAAAAAGGAGGAACTTTTGCATATAGCCCCTCAAAAATAGCCTACTTACGCTCTATAGCTATAATTTGCTAATTACGATTCGTAGCTACATGTTATAGGGAGGAAAGTGGTGAGCGAGACTGGGAGAGGGAGGAGAAAGGCGAGCAAGAGAGGGCAGAAAGTGAGAGAGAAGTGAATTGTATATGTATATCGGTTAGATAATTATATATTATACATATGTATTTGTATATTCTGGTGAGAGAGATTGGGAGAGGGAGGAGAGAGGACAATAATTTGTATAATTCGCATCTCGTTTGTATAATTCACAGGTATGTTTGTATAATTACCGTATTTTTATATAATTGAGTAATATAAAGTCTGGAATTATACAAATATAATAAAACGCGAAATAACGAATTGATACAAACATAAACATATGAACTTTAAACAATTATACAAAATATATTATACAAATTACATTATATAAATTATATTATAAAAAAAATTGAAAACTACACGTTTATACAAACTTTAAAAAGTTATACACAAAAAGATTTAATGTACATGATGACAAAACTGAAAAACCAAAGGAAATCATCACCATATACAAATACAAACCATCGTATACAAATACAAATCAAACAAATAATTGTTAGTTGTGAATTATACAAATGCGGTGAATTATACATATACAAACGTGGCTAATTATACAAACTCGAAGTCAACCCACGTAATTAATGATTTATATTAGTCGTGAGTGGTAATTATAGCAAACTATAGCTATAATGAGTAATTAAGTAGTATAAGTTTGTTTAACTGCGTAATTTTTCCTTAAAAATAGATTGGCCCGACATGATCCGTAGCCCATGTAATAATGAATGGGGTTGACTATTTTCTGGCCCACAAAAAATAGATTAATCCGATTTATCCTGTCAAATTTCAAAATCTGTATGGTATAGCCCGGACGGGATGGGCTAGCCCACATTGATAAACTCCAAATACTAACATGAGTTAGTATAAAAAGAAAATACTACCTTAAATAATTTTATTACCATCGAATAGGAGTCTTCAACTTGCCATAGTTATAATCGTTCTATAATTACTTATGTATAAGTATAATAATTAAATGATAATTATTTGAGAAAAATAATAAATAATAATTATGTCTATTATAGAATTTGAAATTAATTGGAGTTATAATTATTAAGTCTCAACTTATTCAGTTATTTTTAAGCTGAAAAAAGTCATAATATTTAGAGCCTATCAGAATTAACTTCAAAAAGTGATTTTTAAAAAATACTTTAAATAATTACGTATTTGAATAGAAATGCTTAAATGAGAAAAAAAAACATTATTGATGTGTTTGGTACATAAATGCTATTGAGCACATATTTTCTTATTTAAATCTGTAGAAAGTAACTCTAAATTAATTGAAATTTTGTCAACATAATTTCTAACTTTGATATTGATACACAACAAAATATTGACTTTTGTTCGTATCTAATTTCTCACTATAATAAATAAGATAACTCTTAATCAATATCAACATAATTTTCATTTTTAATCTCAATGATGTAATTTTGTGCACTATATTTAATCTTACTTCTTAATTAGTATGATGGTGAGTTATCTTATTTTAACTACGCGTTTGTAATCATTTAAAATTTATTTAAATATAAATTTATTAAAATGATTTGGATTATATTAAATTCATTAATATATTAGTCCAAATCATTTTAATAAATTTATATTTAAATAAATTTTAAATGATTACAGCGTTATCTTAAAATATTTATGTTATTTTAAAAACGTTTTATACTTGATAAATTAAGTATTAACACGAATTATTTTTTATATATATATTTATTATTCCACCGGTTTAAAATAGAAGGCCTAATTTGACAAGGACGGAGTTAAAGAAAATAAAATATGCTTTTCAATTGTGATCCTAAATTATAGTTATATTACATGTATTCCTTTGATTTTGTGACCTTAAACATGTCAGAAAACATGTTTTTAAAAGCATATTAATTAAAGTGATACATACATGCAAAACATATGCACTTAACTAGTTACTTTAAAAGCATGGAATCTTTGAAAATGTGTTGAACTTTTTATCCTTCATTAAAAGACTCTATTATAGAAAAAATTGTCATTTACTGTTTTTTTCAAATTATTATTCAACTATCTTTATAATATTTTTAAATTAAGGAGTTCTAAAATATATGGTAAAAATAAAATATATTTTAAAAAATTAAAGAGCCCTAAAATATATGGTAAGAGCCTAAGAGGTATTATGAGATTTAATAATTAAAGAATTCTAAAACCTATGGCAAGAGAAAAATATATTTTAAAAATTAAGAAATCTTAAAATACAAGACAAGGAATAAATATACGGTAAGATGTATTAGGAGAATTAATAATTAAGAAATCATAAAATATATGATATAAATGTAGCTAAATAATAATATTTTTCTTTTTTATTGTGCTGTTATTTTCTTTCAATTGTTTTAAAAATGTATTCTTCATTAATATTTTTTTATGTGAAAGGAACAAAAATGTCATTCGTTTATATTTTGGCTCAAAAATGCTCTTACCGTCAATACTTTGGTTCAAAAATGCCCTTGAACTATGCGAAAGGAACAAAAATGCCCCCCGTTTGTAGTTTGGTCCAAAATGTCTATGTTGTCAATACTTTGATAAAAAAAAAATACCCTTATTGTTATTTAATGGGTCAAAATGCTCATTTTCTAAATAAATATATTATTATTATTATTAACACATTCTTTTTCTAATAATATTTTTTTTAAATTAGCAAATGTTTATCTTACTTCAATTTAGAAAAAAAATAAAACTGAAAATATTTTTTATTTTATTATCATTATTTTTTATCGTTATATAAATATAAATTAATGATGGATATACGATGATCTTATATATATGACATATATTATATGTCGAAAGGGTACATGAAGTTATTCTATTTTAATTGATAAAATGAGATTAAGAAGAAAAAAACATATTTCATACCTTTTTATTTGTTAAAGTGATTTTAGAAGAAAGAAAACAAAGAATAGTGTTCTTAAATAATATATTAATTAGGAAGAAGATGTGTTTAAAAAGAAAAAATAATATATTTATTCGTAAAATGACATTTTTGACCCATTTTGTAACTATAAGGGTATTTCTGGACCAAAGTATTGACTGCAAGGGCATTTTTGAACCAAAATATTGATGGTAAGAGCATTTTTGAGCCAAACTATAAGCGGAGGGCATTTTTATTCCTTTCACATAGTTTAAGAGCATTTTTGACCATTTTCCCTTAAATTAAAGGTAAGTATATCAATCAATCTATATATAGTACATATAATGTAAAAGTTTTCTTCCATAACAACTTTAGGTTGTCCTCTTCTATTTTATCAAAATCTTTTTTTGTGTTATATTATTATGTTCATGTATAAAGTAGTGTGTTTTTCTCTGACTTTATTGTTTAGAGTGTGTTTTTCTATATCAGTACCAACATAATTTTGACTTTTCTGATATAATTTTGACTTTTGATCATATCAATGACAAAATTTAGTTAAATATATTTATATTTTGCTCTTTAATTGTTAGTGTTGTAGTGAATTATCATGTTACTTTTTAAATACACTTTTTTATCTTAAAAATATCACATTTTTTTTAAAAAAAAATTCTAGTTAATCACTTAACATACACATAATAATTTTTTTATGTGTTTATTATTAATTAACGCAATACACACCTATAAATTATAATAATACAAAACACATACATTGAGCTAGTACTAATGCTAAATAAATAAAAAGTAACAAGAAAACATTTAGGCAACATATTTGATTAAGTAAATACTGATAACATAATAAAGTAGAAAATAATGAGGTTAGAACATCTTCCTCTGTTTCCTTAGAGTAGGAATACTCTGCTCATTTCTGAAGAAATTTTGTGGATCCACCATTGATTTCACTTTCACCAACCTATCAAAATTATTTTTGAAATACTTGGTCCCATATACTCTTCCTTTTTCTAAACTCTGTGGACCTTGATCATTTATACCAATATCAAGATCCCTGTAATTCAAATAAGCTTGTCTTGGGTTCTTTGAAACATATGGGGTCATGAAACTGTACAAATCTCTAATTTGTGATAAGTAATCTTTTTCCGCTGTTAATCCTTCTTCATGCCAATTCACTGAGTACTGAATCTTGAAAAGTATACCTGATCTGTGAGGAAATGGTGTTTCTCCTTCTGCAATTTCACCCATTCTTCCTCCGTATGGATTGAATACCATTCCTGCTTTTCCTAAAGAAATCATCTTCTCGAAAATTGACTCCAACCCATTCTTAGGAATTGAGGTTTGTACGTAATCGGATTTTCTTTTCAAGTAATTTAATGGATCCCCTTTTCTGTTCAACAAGGCTTCTGGTTTTGTCGTGCTGTCGAAATTTGCCCAATGTAGTACTGAATCAATCCAACTCATTTCCAAACAATCTTGCTTTGTTAATCCCAAAAGAGGGAATTCTTTGCTTATAAGAGACATTAATCTACTGGAATCACCCAGGAACAACGCGATGAACGTTGCTCGTATCGATTTAGTACTCTTTGCACCCTTGGCCTTCGCCTTCACTGTGATGGGCTGTATAAGTAGCCTCATGTACAGATCATTGTCGATTTTGCTAGCAACATTCTGCCATTGAACAACAGCGTCGGTGGTAGTATTATCTTCTATAAACCTTTCAACTCTGAAATAGGTCACGATTTGTGGTACTGTAACGAGTTGGATTTGAAAGGCTAGAATAACACCAAAACTAGCACCACCACCGCCTTTAATCGCCCAGAATAAATCTTCCCCCATGGATTTACGATCCAAAATTCTACCATTAACATCGACCAATCGAGCATCCAATACATTATCAACAGTAAGCCCAAACTTACGAAGCATATTCCCATAACCACCACCACTAACATGCCCACCCACACCCACAGTCGGACAAACCCCCGCAGGAAAACCGAGAACTTCACTTTTCTTCCAAATATTATAATAAAGCTCCCCTAAAATAGCACCTGTTTGTACCCAAGCCGTTTTATCATTTGTATCGATGGAAATTGATCGTAAATTAAACATATCAAGCATAATAAAAGGCACATCAGAGATATACGAAATGCCCTCATAATCATGGCCGCCGCTACGGATTTTAAGCTGTAAATTAGTCTGTTTGGTACAAATAACAACTCCGGCAACCTGAGATTCCACCGTCGGTGTGACAATTATAACCGGTTTGGAAGTTGTGGAGGAGTTGAAAAACCGGCCGTTTCTGATATAGGCTTGTAAAATGGAGTTAAACGAAGGATCGTTTGGAGAGTAGACAATTTTCGAGATTTCTGATTGAGGAACTGAGTTTATTGTGAGACAATTGACAAAAGTGTCATACACAGAAGGAGGAGGAGAAGAAGCATGAGAAGATAAGGAATTGAATTTTAAAAGAAAAAGAAGAAAAAAAAGAAAAGAAGGAGACATGATTTTTATTTTTTATTTTTTATTTTTATGACTTTGGTAGCTTTTGGGTTAAAGGCTAAAAGGGTATGGATTTATATATAGAGTGATAAATTTAGGAAAAGGAAATAAATAAAAGAGAATCAAGTTTGAAAATTTTCTATTCACACAAATGGATTGTGCGGTTTCTTTGCATGACTAATTAATTACAATAGTACCCTATCATTTGTGGATCATAAAGTTGATCAATTTATTTAATTATTTTTACCTTTTTTGAAAAAGTAATTTTGATAAGAAATAATTTGTGTGTTGACTAATTAAATTTTAAAAATATTAGAAACAATAATTAGTACTGATATTTTGTTTGGGTAAATTTCTAAAATTAGTTTATTTTTAAAAAGGGTTGATTTGTATAAAGTATTTTTGATAAGAAGTAATTTGCATTTGTTTAATAAATTTTAAAAACACTTTTGAAGAGCAATTAGTATTTAACTAAATTTTCTAAAAGTACTTATAAATATATTTTTCTCCAAAGTGTTTTTCAAACGGTGAAAAACGTTTACACTCAAACTCTCCCTTCAACTTTGAGAAATAATCACTAGGGGTGTATATCGATCGGTTCGATTTGATTTTATGTATTATTATTCGGTTTGTAAATACACTAAATCAATAACCAAATCAATAAGATATTTTTATTGATTTTCGGTTTATCAGTTTTGGTCCTTAATAGTTCAGTTTTCGGTTTAACCAATAAGAAAATGCTTATAAAAAATATATGACTTCTCTTATAAATTTGACACAATAAGATAATAATGTAACTTTCAAAATGCTCATAAAATAGAAATAATAATAACAAACATGAAAAGAACTTTACAAGTGTTGCACAAAGAGAAATTAAGAGGAATAAGATTTTACTTTAGGTTTTTAGGTTTTGTATAATGTGAATTTGTAAACTCAAAGTCAATGTGAAGTGTGAATTGAAGGCTAAAGAACAAAGACATGAACTAAAGGCTAAAGGACAAAGACAATAATTAGTAAGGTATTGAGATTAATAATTAGTATTTATGTAGAGATAAAAATACTAAATTACTATAGTCTTAATGGGTTATCGATTTACCAAATAACTCAATATTAAAAAACATACTGAACCGATAACCCGGGAACTTTTTTTATAAAGCCATTAACCCAATAACCCAATAACAATAAACCAAAAATACTTTTTTTGATTCGATTCATCGATCTGTTCGATTTTTGCATACCCCATTTTTTTCCTAATTGACTTCTTAAATGTCTATTCTACCATTTGATTATCAACTTTTATTTTTTTTCTATAGTTCTTGAAAATCATGTTATATTTTTGTTATTTAATCTATATAGTTTTTGAAAGTCGATCAACTTATTTTTTAAAAAATATTATTTTTCATAAATGTTTTGGAAAGCAGTTTTGATGAGAAATAATTTGTATTTGGTTAATTAATTTGAAAAATATTTTTAAAAAAATAGTAATTAGTATTTAGTCAAGTTTTTTAAGAATTAATTCCTAAATTGTCTATCCGAGTTTAGAGAATTGCCTTCAAATATCAATTTTATTTCATTTAAAACCAAAATATCACCCACTATAACTATTATCCTCTAAATATACTCAACACTTTAGAAGCGTCATTCTCTCCTAGTTGACATGCCATATTATTAAAGCCTCATTTTAAAAAAAACTTATTTAATTCATTTAATCAAAATTATAATTTTGTTCTTTATTTATTTTAAAAAATAGATTAATTTATTAAGAAGAAATTACATGCTTAGAAATATTTTTTGGTACTTGAAAACTAAACATTATTTTACTAAATAGTAATTCATGTTTTGAAAATTATCTATACAAATCACTTTTATCTTTTTAAAGTATTAATATCACTCACCTATTACTATTTTTCTCAAAAAAAAAAAACTAAATACCTCTAAAGACTCTTCTATTATAGTTGAAATGACATATCATTAAACTTGTTATAAAATCAAACTCAGAACATATAACTATAAAGATAAGAAGATAAGAAATGTAGATGAAGGAAAATACTTTTCTGCATATTCAAGTAATGTGTGTTGCAATCGTGAATGATATCTCTATTTATAGATTGAGAAATCAATCCAAAGGTCACCATTTTGAATGTCAAATTAGTAGATACATTGTTATCCCAAAAAAGTTCATATCACCTAAGGAATACACATACATGATAAGTATAAGTTTATGGAAATTCAATGAACAATCTACTTAGTTCAATAGATTTATAACAAAACTATCATTTCGAAAAAATAATAAGTCTCTAAAAAAAAATATAAATTACATAGAAATCTATGGAGATTATACCAAAAAATAAAAAGAATCTTTAAATAAATATTGTTTTCAGTTACATAAATTGAACCAAGTGAATTAGAAGTGCCACAGAACATAAATGTAAAGACTCAATTCGATGAATCTAATTAAGGGTCGAGGATATTCATATTCTCCTTCATCTAACTCATTTGCTTTCAGTAATAGAACAATTTCATGATTTTTCAACAAAAGAATATTATGTTGCTCAGCCACAAAAAAATATGAGATCAATTTAGAATATTTTTTAAATCTTTATTCACGGTATTATTGTTGTAATATCAAATTTGAGGCATGAAAAATAACAAGTCTTTGCCAACATACCTTATCTTCTATATCTTTCCTACATAATTTTAATAGGAAAGTAATTTTATATATATCAGAGTTATATTCATATATAGTTTAAAAATCTTGTAACTGTAAGTGAATCCACTTATAACAAGCCCTTGACAATATTGATACCTTAAGATGGTCATACCTTTCGTTCAAACTAGAACATAATTCAAGTGGATTTTTCACAATCAAGCAATTTTTTATTCAAATGATGACGAAGAAAAATCATAGTATTCGCTTTGTCCTGACTCAATGCTACATTACCCTCGATAATTGTTGCATCAAGGATTTTAGCGTTTAGGTGAGTACCAATTACAAGATTATTTTTTTTCAAAAATATCAAGTGCCATGAACTCAAACTTTCATAAATTCAACATAATAAAATCTATCACAAAAATAATCAAGTTACAAATAATTAAAAAAATATTATCAATGAAAATTTTAGACAATTTATCACGCATATAAACTTGTTAAAAACAAAATATAAATTTAAGGCATCACCATTACTGTAGTTATACACAAAAATACAAAATATACAATTTACTTAATATATTTTGAAACTATTTCTTTCATGAAAAGTTTGTCCAGGAGAAAATTGCTTAAACATATAAGCAAATAGAGTACATAATTTAGAAAAATTGGTGTTCTATCTTAAGACTTCGTGTTGATAACGTATTAATTAATATAAGCAAATAGAGTACATAATTTAGAAAAATTGGTGTTCTATCTTAAGACTTCGTGTTGATAACGTATTATAAAATTAATTGTAAATGAATAAGAGAAAAAGTGTCATAAACATGATAATAAACCTTGAGAAGGTGGGGAAGATTATGGGATAGTGGAGGTGTGGTATTACTGCCCATAAAAGGAGGAAATTAAAGCCTAAAATTTATGAGCATCCATTAATTTAACCAATTCTTTACAACATTATTGCCATAAAGAAGAAAATTAAACCTAAAAGTTATAATCATTCATGTAACCAAATTATTTACAACAAATTTTAGGTAATGACAATTTATTATTAAAATTTATACATCTTTTTTTTTCTTTTGATTTTTAAAATTCGAACCATTAAGCTTCATGGTATAGTTATTTTATTTAGAACTCAAATTTTAAAAATGTCTTGATATATCGGTTTTTGTATTATTATTAGTAATAAATATTTGTGAAGCATTTTACTATTTACATGTTATACTTACATATGCAAAGTCTAATTATTTTTGTAAACTATTTTATTGGTAAATATTTTAAACAAAAAGTAATAATCTCCAATATAAATATAGGTAATAATTGATATGACATTTAAGGTTTTTAAGAATGTTAATTCAAATAAGGTTTTTATTTCATAATACAAGAGATGAGATATATATTATTTTCTAATCACAAAAAATAGGATTGCTATATCAAATTTAATCACTTATATACAATATTATAGAATATATGTTTTATTCTTGATCTGAAAAGTATATTATAAATTGAAAGTTATTTTCGAAATTATTAGGCTTATGATATGTACGATTTGGTGTGGAATAGAACAATAAACTACACATAATTGAGTAGATGTAGGATTATTGTTCTATTCTCCCAATTATCTTTATCCATTTATAGTGTTACAAGTATTAAACAATATGGTACTGCATTCTTTTGCCTTTAAAGTCTTCTCCTGTGTAGAGTCTGTTATATATTTTTGTATTTTTAATCAAAAAAATTTAACAGTCGTTAGCTTTAAGGACTGAAATAATATATTTTAATTAATTGAAGATTAAATATACTAAGGCATATTATACAAAGGCCAAAATCGCAACAAGACAATAATTTTAAGAATTGAAATTACTATTTTTCCAAAAAGAAATTCCCAAAATATTAAGGGGGTAAATAAACCTTAGTCTTTAATTAAAGATAAATCTGAATGGGAGGGAGTAACACATTTTCTCATGTTGACAGAGTCAAAGAGGATAATAATTCCAAATGTTGATAAAACTTAAAAGGTACTATAGAATAATAATTGCAAATGTTGATAAAACAAAAAGGTACTATTTGCTCGGTCAACTATTTATATCATACCTTTCAAATTTATAAAATTCAAATAAGTTTTTATATCATCACAATTTTTTAAATCTTTTTTTAACTATTTTAAATTATTAATTATTATAATTTATATTATTTTATATGATATTTTTAAATATATAATTTTATTTTAAAAATTAAATACATAATTAAAAATTAAAAAAATTACTCCCTCTGTTTTACATTTTTAGTTGTCATAGTTTCCATTTTGAGAGTCAAACGATATGATATTAACTAACGTTTCAAGAAGTATTTTTTTATCATATTGATATATAAAAAAATTGCAATTTATAGTACTTTCCGTCTAGTTTCTGAATATCTAAAATTTTATTCTAAAATATCAAATTAATATAATTTAATTTAACTTTAAAAATTAATTAAATTAACTCTTAAAAAGCATAGAATGACAACTAAAAATAAACGAAAAAGTAACACTTAAAAATAAACTATATCACATAAATTATAACGAGTGGTGGTGGAGAGTCAAGGGTGTATTTTTTTTTTTTGTGATGCATATTGATTACGCGTTAAAGACTATAGAGTGAGGGAGCATATAAAGTCAACATTTGAAAATTAAAAAAAGCATTTAAATATGCTTCTTAGTTTGGTCCCCAAAAATAAATAATTAAAATAATAAAATATGCTTTCCTAGTCCTCCCCGAACCTAAAACTGATTTAGAATTGTCGTCAACTAAAGTCAAATACTGCGTGAAATTTGGACGGCAGTTTTCTTTCATGTGTTTACACAACGTTCCAAAATGACAAAACATATTTATACCTTTTAATTCTATTTTAAAAATTAAATATTTTTTAAATTTTATGTATGTGTATATTTACAAGTTTCACTTCTTTCTTATTTTTTATTGTTTATAGATAATTGAGTTTTGATTGTTATTTATAAAATATTTTTAAATTATAATTTAAAAGTTATTTTACAACAATAATAATATACTCATTGTAGTATCACAATTATTTTTAAATTATAATTTAAAAGTTATTTTACAACAATAATAATATACTCATTGTAGTATCACAAAGTGATGTTCGTTAAAGTTATTTTGCGTATAGACAAATTTTAGAAATTTGATACAAAATTTTAGAAATTTGATACAAAATTTTAGATCTAGTTTTATTGATTATATTTATATTAACGACATGAATACATGTTTATAAATTTATTATTACATATGATTTTCTATAAAAATTTATTACACAAATTAAAAATATCATAATTTTAAAGAAGTAAAAAACAAAGATTAATAATGTAAAGGTAAAAGAGACATTTAAAAAGATAATTATGATAAAAGGGGAAAATGCCTGATTTAATATTCAAATCATTTTCTCCGTTTTTCAATATTTTTGGTGTTTAGAGTTTTCCTATAATTACCTCAAGTCATTTATGACTTGCTATGACAATTTAGTCATCGGGCAGTTCGTTTGATTTTTATGCAATTTTTCCTATTTTGGAGCTTCTGATGATAAAATATTTGACTTCGATTAAAACTTCAGGCAAACGGCCTTGAAATGTAATTTTTGATGGTTCCGTTAATGAGCTCCCACAACTATGGAACCCTCTTGAGCTCATCAATATATGCAATAAAAGTAAAATTCATAATTCAATCTGCAGACTGCCAGAGCTCATAGTGTGCATGAAGTGCAACCCTAAATCATCCTTCGGGCTCACAATACAATAAAAGCAGATTATTTTTCAACAAATCATAGCAATTTGTATATTTAAAATAATTTTTCTTTCAAGTTCAAAAATTTCATAAAATAGCATACATTCCTCGGGAACCATATCTCTATAGTAAAAATCAATCAGTTTAAAGTAAATATCACTTTTAAACCAAGAATCCAAGAAAAGGATACATTTTCTAAAAAAAAAAACTCAAATTTTCGAAGTGAACTAATAACATGCTTCCTCGGAGCCCCAAGTTTCGTAAAATCCACCGTAATCAGTTTAGAAATTAAAAATTCATATTCTTTCATTTTTGACTCCATCTGTGATCAAATTAGATGTCATGAGCATGAATGCATATCAATCATAAGTAAATCATTCACAGTACAATCAAATCAGATAATTATTAGGGTAAACATTCGTTACATTATAGTTGTACTAACTTGGAACTCTAGCTAGTCCAGTCCAAGACCTCATTCCCACAATCACAATAATATCACAGTAAAAGCTCAAAAATAAACAAAAAAGGCACACAATGATACAAAACCAACCAACACGTATAAATTTAAGTTTTAAGACTCCTAAAAGCATTCTAAGAATCCTACAACGCCAGACCAAAGCTAAATCCAACCTAAGCTAAGGCCTTACGACAAAAATTCTAGTTTGAAGTCTAGAAAATGGCCAACATGAGTGTAAGGATCATACAATCCTAAATTCTCATCTTACAACCTTTCTAACGATCATGCAACTCATTTTATATAAAAACTAAGTAAGCTAAGTCTAAAAGAGGAAATCCTAACCTACCTCGAAGTCAAAATCGCACTCGGACCTCTACTCGGGTGCTTGAATGCTGCCACACTATCAAAAATGGAATATACATGTCAATACGGGACTAATGATATCCATTTTGATGTTACAAAATTCAAACAGGAAATCAAGTTAAAAATTGACCCTCAAGAGTTCGAACGAAGTGGAAAACTAACTCTGTTATTATGTTCTCCTCGCGTGAGGATCACTTCCCCAAAGTTGAGTAAAGATGGAAACTAATTTGGACTTTAAATGGTCCAAAACTAAACTTTATGAAATAGAAATCAAGGATTTAAGTTTAAAAAAGAATTGAATCACAAAAATGAAGCTAGAATACGTAATAGAAAGTGGAGAGGAAGATATCTACATTGGAATCAAGTGAAATGGTGGGAATTGAGCAAATTCACCCTAAATCGATCTCTCTTCAACAATGATCTTTTTTGAATAATGAAGGAGAATTATAGATATATAAGACCGTAAAAGTCGTCAAATGGTCGCAAAAGCGGTCAGGCCATAGTTGGCCAACTACCTTTTTTTTTTATCCTCCCTAGGAGCTCCCACCCCTTTTTCTCCTTTGGTGACTCGAACTCGCAACCTTCGGGTTGGAAGTGAGGGGTGCTTATCATCCGAGCAACTCCCTCTCGTCAGCTACCTCAAAAACTGCCAAGGGCCACAAAAGCGTCTACCACAAAAACCATTAAGGGCCACAAAAGTAGCTACCGCAAAAGCCGCCAAATGACAGTAAAAGTGGTCGCATTAGCACCCCTGACATCAACCAAAGCTAAGATGAAATTCTTCTCCAAATAGGTCCTCGGGATTCATTCAAAACCCTGTGAACGCAAATGAAATATTCTACCATACTAGAAACAATATTTATGACTCAACAAATTAAAATTGATGATATGACCAACTAAGTTCGTCTCAAAAAAACGTTGACCCGAGTGAACTCTCACACAAAACAACCAAAACAAGCATAACACAAAATCATCCTGATCACCTTGGGATCCAAACAAAAGGTCATTATAGACCAAACTCAATGTTCCAAAGCTAATGATGCTAGCGAAAATCTCATCCGAGTTTACTTACCAAGAATATTGACCGAAGTCAATCATATGCTAAACTTCTCCTACTGTAATGATCCGGTCAGCCATTTTTGGAAAGTTTGTGAATTTATCATTTTTCCCTCCCGTGATTGACCCCGACTCTTCTATGATTGAGTTTTGAAAAGTTGATTTTGAACTTTGAGTTAAAAGTTGAGAAATTGGTGAATTTTGAGTTTGAAAGGCTAAGTTGTTAAGAAAGTGGTTTTTGATGTCTTTTGTAGTTTCGAGTGTCGGAATGGAATTCCATCAATTTCATCAGTCCCAAAATGAAAAATCTGATCCGTGTAAGTTGTCGATTTCAGATTTCGAGTCTTTTTGAGGATTTGAGGTCCTAAGTTACGAAATTATGGAATTTTAGCCTTTAGGTTGACTTTGGTCAACATTCAAGGTTTGGATGCTCGGGTCATAATTCTAAGAGTTCCATTGGATTTGGAGGATGATTCAGGCCTAGGTGAGGTCTTGATTGATTTTTGAGAGGTTCTGAGCTTTTTTAGCCTTTTTAGGCATGAGTTAGTTTCTTGTAGTTTTTACGAATGTTAGGTCAAAGAGACCTCAGATTCATATTTTGACATTTTCATTGAGTTAGAAACGTTGAGTAATATTGATTTGCATATGTGGTTTGTGTTCATGGGGTTCCAAATAAATCCTGAGGGTTCTTTCGGAGTCTTGAAAATTGAATGTATTTTCTGGTGCTGCAAGCTTCACTTTTGTGAAGGTCATGTCGCTTAAGCGACCTCTGCTTAAGCGAATGAACTGTCGTTTAAGTGACCTTCACTTTTGCGAAGGAGGCTTCGCTTCTGCGATGCCCGCGCTTTTAGTGGGGTTCGCTCTGGTCATTTTTGCAAAATCTGAGAGGAATTTTGGCCTACCATTTTGGGGTTTGATCCCCCATTTCACAAATTTTGAGTTTTGGGAGCTTTGGAGTGGCGATTTGAACCAGAATTTTGAGGGAAACTTTTGAGGTAACGATTCTTAACTCTAAATCTTCAATTACCCATTATTGTTTATGGATTTATTTGTTCAAATCAAGCTTTTGAAATGAGAGATTTGGGGTTATCTTCAAGAACCCAAGAACTTATTAAAATGGTGATTTTGAAGTGGTTTTGATCCTTTTTTTTATGTGGTTTTCACTAATGAGTTCCTAAAGCCTTAAACATCATTTTCAAGTATTATTTTCTGGATTCAAACCTCCTCTTTGAAATTGAGTTTTGAGTTGATTGACCCATTTATCTTTATAATTAGTGTGAGAATTGTTGTTTCCGATGAGTGATTGTGAATACTTGATTATTATAGATTGTGTGGATTTGGAAGTGATTCGTAAGGGAAAGACTCAACTCTTGGAGTGATTGTTGATTGATTTAAGGCAAGTGACATCCCAAACCTTATTTTCTAGTAGAATTAGTGGACTTCCTTCGTTGCTTGTGTGTTGGGAGTAATGGGGATGAAGCGAATGGTTTAATTGTCCACTTGTTACATCTAAATGAATAAAAGGGGGCTGAAATGAAAGAAGTTATGTGATGAACATGATAATGTGAATTGCCTTATTGTGACCCTTGTTGATTGATTGATGAAATGCTTGAAAGCATGAATGCTTGAAAGCATGAATGCGGACTTGAATTGTGTGAATTGTTATCTATTTCGTGTGGTGTAATATTGCTTGTATGCATTGATTGTGAACACTATGATGAGACATGTGATGATTTATGTCGAGGTCTTTACCGGCAAATGTTATGATGCCGAGGTCATTTTCGACAAGTGTTTATAAAGCCTATGGGAAATGATTTCGACTAGTGATTTGATGTAAAGCTGATGGAAAATGGTTCTGCCTAGTGATATAAAGTCGATGGAAATTAGTTCCGTCTAGTGATATAAAGCCGATGGGAAATATTTTCGGCTAGGGATTTGATATAAAGCAAATGGAAAATGGTTCTGGCTAGTGATATAGTGCTGATGGGAAATGGTTTCGGCGAGAAATTGATCATTGTGACTTGATGCATTTGATGCTTAGGCATGACTTACTTTTTAATTGTGATTGATGTACTTGTTGCGTGTGACTGAACTACTTAACATTGATATTGACTTATGTGATTTATTTGATTGTTGAATTGTGAAGATTGAATTGTGAATATTGGGCCTTGTGAGCCGTGTATTGTAGAATTGCTAGGTTGGGCTGATTTTTGTGCAAGTTGTAGTTTGATGAGGTTTGATTGGAGTGTAAGGGGTAATCGTTTTCTAGCTAGATGCCTTGTTTATTAGGTTGCTTGATGGGTACCATGTTGTTGGTATTCACCCATTGCTTCTACACTTGTGTAGGTTACGAGCACGGACCCGTGTGACCTTCTTCTTCTTCTGACATTCGAGGCTCATTGAAGGACTTGAGAGGTAGCTGTTTGTCATTCTGGCGGGCCCTACTTTTCGTTATCTTAAGTTTGTTCTACTTGAGAAACAAAGATTGAGACTTGTATTTATCTTTCAAATTCTGTATTTACTTTGGTGACTTGAACACGTGACAATCAGGTTTTGGGGTATTGTTTAGAATGAATAAATTTTCCGCCTTTATCTTGTTCTTGCTTTATATTTCCATGTTTCTTTCATTTTTATTGGGTTGAGGCTGACTTGTTTTTGTGGAAAAAGACAAGTGCTATCATGTACATTTTTGGATCGTGACACCCAACATCTTGCCTAACGTCTCAAACTCATATAAAAAATCTCGAGACCCGAACCTATAGTTCTAAATCCAAAAGTATCTTCTAGGGCTGATGAAATTGACGAAAATATTATATGATGATAGATTCTCCATTTGTTGACCAAAGTCAACTCTTTCAATAACAAAAAACTTCCAAAAGGGGAAGAAACTCAGCCAAAATTTTTTCTGATCACCTCGGGAAGCATGTCATCCATCCCAACACACCAAATACACAGAATACAAGCTACGAAAAGTGTAAAACATGAGAGCAAGCAAATGACTATGGGGGTCATTACATATTAGTTTTTTATTATAGTTGTAAGTTGTCATTAGTTATACTTAGTGTTCATTTGAATAGTACCTTTTGGTAAAGGTTGAGATCTAGTTGCTTGATTATTTATAATTTTCTTCATTTCCTTAGTAGTGGTGATCATATTATGATATTATTTTTTAGTATGTCGGAATATTATTAGGCTCGAGACCTTAGTAGAGGACCAGCTAAATTTCAGGTTAGTTTTCTATGCTCTGGAAGCAAGGTAATTCGGGTTACGTATATTTGGTTATTTAAATGTTATTGTTTGGATACTGGTGATGACATGCATTGTATAGATACTCATTTTCATATATTTTGTGATATGATCATAGAAACTGTATTAATGATTTTATACTTTTTACTCTTAAACTGGTTTTGATGAGAGTCGTACCACCTTTTACCACTTGATAATTATATTTTTGAGATAAAGAAGCATCAAATATGTGCTCATTATTTACTTGATTGGTCAAAGAGATTGCGTATCTTTTTTATACTGATGTGGTTTTCGTATGTATCTTTGGTACCATGATGGAGAAGATTTGTATTAATTGTGGAAGTCTTTGATCAGGACTAGACAATATACGAACTTCTTGAGTCCTCTATGGGTCTCTCTGTCTGTGTGGCCCATTGAACAAGCGGATGGTTGTTCGCATGGGTACTACCTAGTATGTCTGGGCAGAAGGTAGGTGTATATACTTGGTTACGTGGCACTTAATATTGATGGCACTACAAATTTTTATTGCATACATATATGCATCTTCTATTATCGTATAATTGGTTGTTGTTTGCACATATCGGTCTTATGAGGAGCCGATTAGGTTATGTTTGTTGTTGTGTACCTTTAAGATTTATAGGGGTTCGGTTAGATTATTATTGATTATGATTATGTAGTTTGTGACAGTATAATGGATGATTTATACGATCAACTTATCATCCCTTTGTTTCCATCGACATTGATGTTTTCAGACTAAGTTGGATTAGATTTTCCTATTAACTGTTATGATGTTTTGTGGTGGATATTGTTAGTATATCCTCGATTAATTGATTTTTGTGGTATAATCTTGTTGTGGTTAGGTTATTGGGCTAGCACCTCCAAGTATTTTCCTTTGCCACGGTTACTTGCATCTTTTATCATATGTTCATTTGTCTCATATCACTTTTATTTGTGTTATCTTTTCTTTAATTGCTTGTAATGTATATTCCTTCTCTAACTACTATTTATGCTTGCTTTATCTTTGGAGCTCAATCGGTCTATGCCTACTAAATACCACGTGTTAGGTACTCATACTATAACTCTGCACCCTGCAGATCATAGTACGAGTTCTCGTCGTTGACTTGTGTTCGTGCGAAGAAGTTGTGGATCAGAGACTTGGGGTGAGTTTCTAACGTTTAGAGTTGTCCTTCTCCTTTTGTTTTTGGATGGATTAGTCTTTATTTTTTATTCGAAAACAGTTCTATATATTTGTACCTATCTTGCACTCTTTTAGTAGCTCGACTACCGACTGATACAAGATTTTGGGGGTGTATTATGTATATTTTGATTCTCTCTCCTTTTATTTTGATATTTGTTCTTTGTTTTTTGTATGCTTTTCTTCCGCGTGATAGCCTGTTACTTTTGGTTTTGGAATATGGGTTCGCCTTACCTACTGATTGGGTGTTAGTAAGTTCCATCAAGATCCGATATTTCGGATCGTGACATCATTTTTTTTTGAAAGGCAAAAAAAATATTACTCCCTCCGTCTCATTTTATATGAGTTAGTTTGACTCGGCACAGAGGTTAAGAAGGAAAGGAAGATTTTTGAAACACGGGTCTAAAATGAGTGATAGATATTTGTGTGAATATAAATCATTTCATTAAGTGTAAAATATGCATTTTAAAGTTAAAGTGTTACTTAATATAGAAATGTGTCATTCTTTTTTAGACTGACTAAAAAGGAAAGTAAGTCATATAAACTGGGCAGAGAGAATACAACATATACAACATTTGTAAATCTTGTGGTTTTAAATTAAATTGTGTATAATCTATCAAACAAATTGAATATGTGTGATATTAATTATGTCATGTTATTGTCGTTGAAGTTGTTAGAATGTAACACCCGAAAAACTAGTAGGTAAAACTAGAGCCTTATGTGTGAGTTGTTGAGTTTGATGTGGGGTTTGGAAGTGTAAAATGGTTTCCCAAACTTGGGTTGAGGTTAAACGTCAAGGTATGACCCCCCAAGGACCAACCAAGGGGTCCTTGAGGAGGACCTTAAAGCCTAACCCCCAAATCTCCCCAAAACTGCTCAAGCTGCCTAAAGGTTGAGACCTACGGATGGGACCTACAGGGCGTAGGTCTATCCACACTTCGTGGGTCAAGGCCTGGAAAAATGAGCTGCAGACCACCCACCCACGACTTGCAGGACGGGGCATAGATGCACCCACAGTCCGTGGGTCATGAGGCGTGAGTCATGCCTGCAATCTGTCCCAAGTTGGTAAATTCCTAGGTTAGTTATATTGAAGTAAAGTCGATTTA
This sequence comes from Solanum tuberosum, assembly GCF_000226075.1. Taxonomy (NCBI): domain Eukaryota; kingdom Viridiplantae; phylum Streptophyta; class Magnoliopsida; order Solanales; family Solanaceae; genus Solanum; species Solanum tuberosum. The sequence continues at coordinate 507,624 of NW_006239242.1, read as the reverse complement.
TATAGCTTATTTAGACCTATATAAGTATTTTTAAACCATTAACTAACCTATTTACTTCATAATACCCAAGACCCCAAATCATAACTACCTTTTCTCCAAATATTTCTCTCTCTAAAACCTCCATTGAAGAAGAAGAAGAAGTCAAGGTCTAAGGCTCAAGAACTCATATTTTCTACCCAAATTCGCGAGGAATCTTCAATTAAGGTTTGGTAGTTTTGATTCATGGTTAGCTTTTCATCCATGAAGCCCTCAAACTTTCAAATTCAAAGTTGGAAATCCTCCAAAACTAAGGGTTTTAATTCTAGGTCATGGATTCTTTCTCAAAACATTTTCAATGGTTTAATTATCATATATTAAGATTGAATTGATGTTTTATGGTGGTTTTAATATAAAATCTCCCATGAATCCATGAATTCTCCATAACCCTAATTTAAGACTATGTGATGTGGGTGAATTGTAGTAAGGTGAATGCTATGCAATTGTTCTTGTAATGGTTTAGTTACTTGAATTATGTCATTATTCATGCTTAAATTGTAGTAATTCTAGGTGTGTTGGTAAATTATGATACATGGCCTTGAAGGGAAAATTATGAAGATTGATGTATAATCATGATGCTTATGTACATGCTTTGTGAATATATTGAAAGTAATGTGATCATGACTATAATGTAATGGTGTGGTTGTTGAAAGGCTATTCTCACATACACACACTCATGAATGAAGAATGAAGAATGAATGAAGAATGAAGAATGAATGAAGTTTTTATGATTATGTTAATGATGATGTGTTGATTGAAAGGTTATTCTCAATTGTACACTAATGAATGATAAATGACATGTTGTGAAAAGGTCTTTCTTACAATATGGGGATTCTTAGTTGAAAGGTCTATTCTCATCTTTGAATCTATGAGCTATCTTAATGAATGAATGTTGGGCTTGAGATGGATGCTCAGCCGTGAGTTGAGGCAGGGTATCTAGTAGCAATCTCTATATCCCATTTTAATGAATGTTGGGCTTGAGATGGATGCTCAGCCGTGAGTTGAGGCAGGGTATCTAGTAGCAATCTCTATATCCCATTTCTAATGAACTAAAGTAATGAATGTTAAGTACTCCGTGGGGAATAATGCTAAGCACCCAGTGGATATGTATTGAGATGGATGCTCATCCGTGAGTTGAGG
>NW_006239242.1:505061-506384 GCF_000226075.1 Solanum tuberosum | reverse complement strand
ATCTAGTAGCAATCTCCTTATCCCATAACTATGTGCCCACATAGATTATTAGCTAGTGGATCCACCTAAGGTAAATTAATGGTCCTACCTTAGGCAAGTAGGAATCCCTTATTCGGTGTGGGTAACACCGGGATTCCATGATTTGCTCACATGGTCTATGTCGGTTAAGGCTTACCCCCCACAATGAATGATAATGAACTATGGCTTCTCAAGAATGCATTACTTAGTGTGGGTGGGGGTATGAGACTTCATCCATGCATTTCACAAGTAGTATTTGAAAGTAGTCATGGTGTGTTCCTAAATGTTATAATGTCTTATGAAATGAATGTGCTTATAATGATGCTATTGAGAATACTGACATGAAGGCTAAATGTAATGATGAATGCTTAACTTGGATTGTTTCTATGAGTTGGTTTCCTTGTCATGACTTGTTAAATATCTATGAGTATTGACTAACACTACTAAAAAACTGCCAAAAAGCGACGGACGAAGTCGCTCCAAAAAGCGACGCCAATTGCCACATAGTCCGTCGCTTTTAAATAAATATATAAAATTTAAAATTATTTTACAAAAAGTGACGGACGGCATCTCTTAGTCCGTCACTTTTTTTCACGGATTTTTGTGCCAAATATATATATAATCAATAATTAATTATTTTATATAGGTAGCGACGCAGTCCGTCGCTTTTTATTTAAAATAATTATTTATAAATTAAAAACTAACCACGCCGTCCGTTGATTTTAATTAATTTTAATTGATTAATTTTTTTTTAAAAGGGCGACGAACGACATCTCTAAGTCCGTCGCTCTTTGGTCAAAATGACTAGTCAAACATTTAAGAAAGCGACGGACAAAGAGACATTGTCCGTCGCTTTTTTTAAATTATGTTGAACCAAAAGGGGGTTTCCCCCCATTTTCCCATCTCTCTTCCTCTCTCTTCTCTCTTGTCTCTCTTCTCTCTAAAACCAAACTGTTGCGCCGCCGCCCCATGCCACCCCACGCCATTGTCGCCCTTCTCTCCTTGAGCATTAGTCCCATTGCCGCCTTGCCCCGTCGGCGCTACCTCCCGTCCTCCCCACTGCCTCTTTTCCTTAGCTTGTTAAGGTTAGGGTTTAATTTTAGTTTTTTTCAATTCTAGTAATATTTGATTTGTTATAAATTAGTATATTGTTTTAGTTTGATGAATTGTGTTATTCAATTGTTAATTTATATATTTGATTATTGTTAGTTAGGGAGAGAATTGGGGATTTTTGATTTTAGGGGTTTCTTCTAAATTGGTTTTTAAAAAAAATATGATTGTGAATTGAGTATTAGAAGTTAGAAC
>NW_006239242.1:504252-504834 GCF_000226075.1 Solanum tuberosum | reverse complement strand
ATCTTGAACTTAGAAATTCTTGAACTTAGAAATTCTAGAAATTAGATACGAACTTGAATTTTTGTAGGATTTTAGAACTTTAATTAGGTTGTGAACTTTAGAAATCTTGAATTATTGTAGGATTTTAGAACTTTAGGTTGTGAACTTTAGAAATTTTGAATTATTTTAGAGTTTTAAAACTTTAGGTTGTGAACTTTAGAAATCTTGAATTATTGTAGGATTTTAGAACTTTAAGTTGTGAACCGTAGAGAACTTGATTTTTGTAGGATTTAAGAACTTTAGGTTGTGAACCTTAGGGAACTTGATTTTTGTAGGATTTTAGAACTTTAGGTTGTGAAACGTTAGAAATCTTGAATTATTCTAGAATATTAGAACTTTAGGTTGTGAAACATTAAAAATCTTGAATTATTCTATAATATTAGAACTTTATGTTGTGAATTTTAGTGAACTTGGATTTTTGTAGGATTTTAAAACTTTAAATTGTGAACTTTAGAGAACTTGAATTATTGTAGGATTTTAGAACTTAAAGTTGTGAACTTTAGAGAACTTGAATTTTTGTAGGATTTTAGAACTTTAAGTTAT
>NW_006239242.1:500518-503550 GCF_000226075.1 Solanum tuberosum | reverse complement strand
GATTGATGAACTTTAAAATCTCGATTTATAGAATTTATGAACTAATTATTACGTTGAACTTTAGAAATCTTGATAAAATATAGTCTTTATGAACTATTTGTAATTTTGAAACGATTTTTTTGTAATTTTAAAACGAATTTTGAAAGACTTTATAAGTCTTTAAATTGTGATTTAGATATTTTTGATAGTTAATTTAAGTTTGTTGTTTTATATTTTGTGTAGCTTCTTTATAATGTTTTGTGTTTGATTGGGGCTGAATTAAATAGAATTGAATTGGCCAGTTTCTGCTATTAAAAAAATTGCAGAAAAATCGTTGAACAGGGTGATTTTGTCCGTTGCTTTTCTGATTTTTTTTTTAAAACCCAGAAAAGCGACGGACAGGGTCCTTTAGTCCGTCGCTTTTTTTTAATTTTATTTTTTTTAAAAACCCAGTAAAAGCGACGGACAGGGTCCTTTTAGTCCGTCGCTTTTTTTAATTTTATTTTTTTAAAAACCCAGAAAAGCGACGGACAGGGTCCTTTAGTTCGTCGCTTTTCTGGATTTTTCAAATTTTTATTTCCAAAAAAGCAATGGACGGCGTTTCATTGTCTGTCGCTTTTCAAGATTCTAAAAAAAATTAAAAAATTAATTAATGCGATGGACTTCGTCTCTTTTTTAAAATAAAAATAAAAATAAAAATAAAAAAGCGATGGACGGCGTCACATTCTTAAAAAAACAAAAGCGACGCAGTCCGTCGCTTTTGGAAAAACGTCGAGATTGACTTCGTCGCTTTTGGCCAAAAAAGCAACACAGTCCGTCACTTTTTTCCGTCTCTTTTTGGCAGTTTTTTGGTAGTGTAAAGATGAGAATGAAGAATGGTAAGTATGTTTATGGTAGCCTCAAAGTGGTACTTAGTATGAGTGGTACTATGTGATGTCATTCATGCATTGCACAAGTATAGCTTAGGGTTACTTATGAGATGGTTCTATTTGATATGATGATGTAAGTATTGACTATGATTGTATGAACTATGACTACTCAAGAAGCTTTACTTAGTATAGATGGGGATATGGGACTTCATCTATGCATTGCACAAGTAGACTTTGAGGGTGCTTATGGTATGTTTTATTATGCTATGATGATCGATATGTTGAATATGCTTATGTCTTATGTTTTTACACTAATGTTCATGATGATTCTCAAACTAGACATATAGCATGGTTTTCAACAAAAATGTCCTTTTTAGCATGATTTTGTGCATGGCTATCATACTTGGTGCATTTTTGTGGTAACCCATATTTCTTCTACATTTTTACAAAGTGTAGGGTTTGGTGATATTGGCTTCCATCCTCGTGGATAGGTTCATAGTAGATCAAAAAGAGAAGTTATGGTGAGTCCTCATAGTATCCGAGGGCTTGACCATCATGTCTTTTACCTTTTATTATTATGTTTAGAGCTTTGGTATGGGTTGCGTCCCAAAGTTTTAGTGTAACACCCCAGAAAATTTTTCGAACTAAGACTCGAATCGTTCTTCGTAGTGAGTGAGATTTTACCAAGGAATTAAAAATTTCTTAAGTGTTAAGGTCACTAGATGTAGCACCTTGAGTTCCAAAAAGAATTAAATTGGAAATAGCAAAATCTGAAATTTTGCAAGTTAAGCTAAGTATGAGTTTTTGGTCGACTTCAAATGACCATAACTCATAGCTCAAGATTGTTCTACCATATACCGTAGGAAATATCTTTGAATTATATTTCCAACGCCACCGAGTTTTCTAAGTTTCGAGGTCGGATGAGTGAGATATGGCCCTTTGAAGTTAGGTCGTCCAGTTAAGGAAAGTTAGCCGAAAATAGTAAGGGGTATTTTGGTCTTTTCTTTACCAAATCAGATTTAATTCATTTTTAGTAAGGTTTTAAGGGTATAATCCTATTAGGTTCAATTTTGTAATCCTAGAATACGCCTACGGTTTTAGTTGAGAGTTCAAGAAGAGAAAAGAAGAAGAAAGAAGAGGAGAAAAGAGAAAGGATCAAAGCGTTCGTCGAAATTCTTGAGAGTTGTTGTGGATTGTCGCCATGGGTTTGATCCCTAAGAGGTATGTGAGATCACATAGCATTGGGTTAGTTCACCCATGCACCAATCATGATTTAATTCAGCGAATTTAAGTCTTTGAAGGTTTAGAAATTGAGTTCTTGATGAACATTGTTGAAGGTTTTCTTGAATTCTTGTGGGTTGTGTTGATTGAAGTTTCTTGTGATTTGATTCATGTTTACGGGTGTAATTTCGGTTTGAATCTATCGTATATTGGGGGTATAAATGATGCTACATGTTCGGGGAAGGAACCATGGAAGTTTAGAGGGTTTATAGATGAAAAACGGAGAAGAAAAGTCGTCAAATACCTGGGGATAGGGGTGGGGAGTCGCGCTAGCCAGCGCGTCCCAAAAGTGTTTCTGAATATTCACCCTTGGGGGGCCGCGCCAGCCAGCGCGCCCTAAACCAGTCCCTAAATGTTGAGGGCTGGCGCTCCGCGCCTCTCAGAGCGCCAGGGACGCCAGTTCTCCCCATTCATTCCCCACCTTTCCGTACTAGTTCCTTAGCAATGTACCAACATTTTCTAGTTGATTCCAACACTCTAAGGTACATCTAAACATCATGAAATCATCCATAAATATGAGATCATGAACCTTGAATCCATAATCCAATTCAAGGAAAGTTAAGATCGAAGTCAAGAGAAGTTAAGAGTCAAGTCTAGAGAGTTCTCTCAAACATTTTTTTTTGAGAAAGTCCCTTTGAATCCATCATCGATTTGAGTTAAGTTTTGAGGAAGTAAGTAAGATAAAGAGAAGAGTCGTATACATGAGTTCCATGTAGTTTGTAGACCTTCAAGTCGAGTCGTTCATGCCCATAAATTCCTCATGGACTCCATAAATTGAGTATCATTGAGAGGAATAGTATCTTCAAGTTCTAAGTCTTGGATATTGAGTTCCTAATTCCCTTTGAGATTATATTTCTAATCATGGGACTATTACATGTTACCCATGAAGTTTGAGTTGGGTTA
>NW_006239242.1:495681-499732 GCF_000226075.1 Solanum tuberosum | reverse complement strand
AAAGTTGAGTTTGTTATCGAATTTTCTTTAACGAACTAAGTTGTTTTTATTGTTTTGTAAAGCTTTCCATATATTGCATGTGTATTATTGCTTTATATTGAGTTGAGTACTCAGAGTCGAATATCATATCTTTGAGTTGAGTATCTTATCCTTGAGTACTTCTGAGTTGAGTAAGTTGAGTAGTTTTGAGTATCCTTGAGTATTCCTTGAGTTGAGTAAGTTTGAGAAGAGGTAAGTATGCTTCCTTTTTATCAAGTTTTTAAGCTTATGTTTTATGCTTTTAGAATTCCTCTTACAAGCTCGTACATTCCACGTACTGAGCCATTTGGCCTGCATCTTTTCATAATGTAGACACGGGTATTCAGGATCATCAACAGGAGCTTCGTTGATACATCCGAAAGTTCAAGTTAGCTATGGTGAGCCTCCTTGTTTCCGGAGGATTTTTCATTTACTTTTCACACTACTAAAAGATTGTCAAAACACGACGGCCAAAAGCGACGGACTGCGTCATTTTTTGGTCATAATCGACGGAAAAGCGACGCAGTCACCTCCGTCGCTTTTTAACCCGATGCTTTTCAAAAAGCGACGGACTGCGTCGCTAAGAGCGACGAACTGCGTCGCTAAGAGCGACGAACTACGTCATCTTTTACTTTTTTTAATTTTTTTTTTTTAACAAAAGCGACGGACTCCATTGCTTTATTTGAATTTTACTTTTTTTTATTTCTAAAAGGCGACGCAATCCGTCGCTTTTGTGGAAATTTTATTTTTGAAAATCCCAGAAAAACGACGGACTAAACCACGTTGTCCGTTGCTTTTTCTGCAATATTTTTGACAGTAGCAGCTTGCAGCTTCTGCTGCCCACCTGCAAATGCAATTCAATTCAATTCTACACTATTCAGCTCAATCAAACACACACAATTATAAACAATCTAAACAAAACATAAAACAACAAACTTAAAATAATATTCAAAAGTATTTAAATCATAAATTAAAGACTTATAAAGTCTTTTAAAATTCGTTTCAAAATTTCAAAAGTTCATAGATGTCCAGAGATCTAAACTAGGGAGTGAGATCTATATAATCATCCTCATCACTCTCGTCGTCGGTGTCATCGGGAGCCGAAGTAGTAGGTCGACGAGCGAGGTTCATCACTTGTTCTTTGATTTGCTGAACGGTCTCACTCATGCTTTCTTGTTCAGCTACTCTCTCCGCTCCGACTCTGCTAGTGCTGCTGTAAGTTTAGCTATTTGATCCGACATAACAACAATCTGAACACCGTCAAGTGCCTCGGCTTGACGTGACGATCCAATACCTTCTAAGCCATACTGAAGTCGTCTAACATAGTTGCGAGAGCCTAGACCATAGAATCTACCCTTGTGTGTCCCCCCTACCACTTTTTTCTTTCCAAATCTGGGTGGACAGTTCAGGTGTCAATTGGACCGAACTATCTAGATTCTCAGCGACGTACTGATGAAAGTCATTCTGCATATTAAATATAAAAAATTGACATCAATATATATACATATCATAAATATATTCACTATTAATATATATTATTCATATTAAATAACTTACAAAAGTTCGTTCGGCCCTTTCCTCCACCCACACATCCGGATCCGACTAATTTTCTTTCTTCCTGACATGAGTCTTCTTGAAAACCTCTGGTTCAATAGGAGTGCGTCCCAATTCTTTTTCCAATAAATAAAAACTAAAATTTATAACGATATATATGAATCAACTAATTATTTACTTAAAAGTTTGAATTAGAACTTACCATCTCTCGTGCAATTGTTCCAACCGTCTTTGCACCTCCGGTGTGCAACGAGCCACCTTTAAGATTGCCTCTAGCCTTTTTGGCTTGATCTGATATTGCTTTAAACTTGTCTGTGTTCCAATACTGACCCAATTCATCAAAAACATGAGGCAACATCCAACCAGGACGTTCACCACTATCCCAAACTTTCTTTAGCCAGCTAGACAGTCTGGCGGATGCCTTCCTCTCAAATATGGTCCCAATGACCAAATTGTACCTAAACTCCCAAGTACACATAGTCTGAATTTTTTTTTGAATAACATTAATTAAATCGATAGTAAAAAAAAGTAAAGTATACTAAACTTGACAAAAAAATATATACCTTAAAGTTATTAAACATCGCATGGCGTATATTGTTTGGAATCTCGCTCCAAGAGTGATAAGCATGTGTATAGAGTCTTCTAACACAGTCGTTTAAAGCCCAAGCAGCATCCTTTGCAGGATGCCACCTGCAAAACACATAATAAATATGTTAGTTCATGAATAATATATTAAAGTATAAGAAATAAATAAAATAAACTAACAAATAGATAACAAAACAAACTTACGATGATCCATCCGACTCAATCATGACTCTACTAAGTTTGTCCTTCTGGCCAGGAGCTAGAGCAGACATCGTATCATGTGGTGTAGCACTAGGTGTAGTTGTAGACGAGGGTGATACATCAGGATGCACAAAACGCTGAGTCAATGGAGGCGTACCGGCCATAATATCTGACTGCTCGCTACTAGAATCTCCAAGCCTCATGGAAGATAACTGAGGAGATGTACCTGTGGGGGATGGAGTACCTGCCGATAAGTGTCGTGCTCGACGAATATCCTGTAAAGGTAGGTCCTCATAGCGTCGTGAAGGCAATGGCTGTGAAGTAGCTGAAGCACAGACTGGTCGACAGTAATTAGGATAATATTGCCGATGATCCGCTATACCAAACGGAACAGCAAATAAATGAGTATCATGGCTGATGCGTTTTGGCATAGAAGAAATAGATCCTGCAATATCCTCAGGATCTATCGGTCTCCTAGACTTCTTCTTCTTAGCATGTTTAGTCTGGCTAACTCCAAGATGCTCGTGATGTCTATCACCGTCACCGCCTGATGACATCTGTATGCAAATTTACATGTATAATATATATAAAAATCATAAATTAAATAAAATTAGCAAAATACACTTACATATACTAGCTAGCTTTCATTCTACACTATTCCTCCTCGCTTGTTTCAATTCCATCATTCTCCCATTCTTCCTCCTCAGTTGTTTCATTTTCATTATCGTCCCATTCTTCGTCATCAAATGATTCATTTTACTCATTCTCAGATATTTCTTCTTCAACATTCAGTATCTCATCATCAGACACTTCTTCTAATATGTGTTAAGGATGTTGTAGTGTGGTTTCCAATTCAACATCAACTTGTTGTTGAACAATTGCAACATCATTTTGATACGCCACATCTAAGACATTGTCAATTTCAATTCTTCCCACAGGCTTACTTTTTATAACAACCCACCAATCAGTTTTGTCTCTACGCAATGGATATGAAGCATAATACACTTGTTTAGCATTTTGTGCAATAATAAAAGGATCATAACTTCTATATTTCCTGGTGTGCTTAACTTCAATTATATTACGTTGATGGTCCACCTTTGTGCCTCTATGTGATGGGTCAAACCACTCACACCGAAACAATACAATCTTCTTATTAGGCCAACCTGAATACCTCACTTCAATAATCTCTTGAATGACACCATAATATTCAATAGTTTGACCAGTACCATCAACATCACCTTGTATGTAGACACCGCTATTATTTGTTTTCTGGTTCCTAGAAACTTCTTCAATTTGAAACTTAAAACCATTGACACAATACTTATTCATTGTCAGTACTTGAGATGCAGGTCCAAGTGCTACTTCTTTCACTAATTGCAAATGTTGGACACTTGAGTATTCATAGTAAACCTACGTGATTGTTTTTTCAAGTAATATAATTTAGTATAACATGAATATATTATTAAATACTTAGTGATTGCACACTTACATAGTTCCTCAGCCATTTGGAAAATTCTGTATAGATGGCTTCATTACCCCATGTGTTTACGAACAAGCTGATCATTTTACATTCAAGTATTTCGTTAGTTAATGATCACTTATTAGTATGTAATTTAATAACATATTTTTAACACTTACTTGACATATGATTGAATCTCTGGACAATTAAGCAAAATATGTATCACAACTGATT
>NW_006239242.1:484768-490832 GCF_000226075.1 Solanum tuberosum | reverse complement strand
ATTACTAATTTCTAACTTCAAATTATTAACACTTTACTAACTAGTCCTAAAATCAAATCCAAAAAAATCCCAATTCAACCTCAAATTACATATTCTCAAGTTTAAACTAGTCCTAAAATACAAAAATGCTAATTCTTCACTAACTAACAATGCCCAATTTAAAAATGCCTAATTTTTTTTAAAAAAACCCTAAAATAAAAATCTTCAATTATCTATACCTAACTAACAATAATCAAATCAAATTAACAATTGAATAACACAACCCAACAAAACAAAAACAATAATATACTAACAAACAATCAATTATACTCACTAGAATTGAAAAAAACAAACTAAAATGTAACCCTACCTGCTACAGCGACAGCGACGAGAAAGGGCAGCGATGGCGACGGCGACGAGAGCTAAGGAGATCGATATATTTATATATATATATTTATAGAGCGAGAGAGAGAGAAGGGAGAGAATAAGAGTGAAGAGAGAGAGAGGAAAATAAGATTTATGGCAATTTTGTCTTTTAGATATTTAATAAAAAGCGACGGACAGCGTCTCTAAGTCCGTCGCTTTTTTTAAATATAGTTGACCAACACTTTGACCAAAAAGCGACGGACTATGAGACACTGTCCGTCACTTTTTAAAATTGTTGACTAGATATTTTGACCAATAAGCGACGGACTAAGAGATGCCGTCCCTCGCTTTTTAAAAACTAATTAATAAAATAAATTAAAAACGACGGACAACGTGGTTATTTTTTTATTTATATATAATTATTTTTAATAAAAAGTGACGGACGGCGTCTCTATATATATTAAATAAATAATTATTAATTATATATATTTAGCGCAAAAATTCGCGAAAAAAGTGACGGACTAAGAGATGTCGTCCGTCGCTTTTGTAAAATAATTATTTTTATTAAAAAGCGACGGACAGTGTGGCAAAAGGCGTCACTTTTTGTAGCGACGCCGTCCGTCGCTTTTCTGTCCGTCGTTTTTAAGCAGTTTTTTAGTAGTGTCAGTTTAGTCAGGATGTCGTGGGTCTTGTCCCGACTTCCATCTTTATCAGTCAGAGGCTTCATAGATAGTCAGTATAGTTGAGAAGTTTGTATAATTTATTTTCTTAAATGTTTTAAAGACTTAAGTTGCCTATTTTATGGCGGGTTGAATAATTTATTTTACTCGGAGTTTTCTTTTGAGTTAAAGCTTTCTATTTAAGTTTTATGAATATTTATTCAGTTTTTAAGCTTTGCATGCTTGAGTTAGTTTTCCGCTTAAAGTCAGCCAGGATGAGGGTTCGCTTGGGGACCAGCAATGGTTCTCGAGTGCCGGCCACGTCCAGGCTGTAGGCTCGGGTCGTGACATTTAGTCTTATGGTTCTATATAGTTTGAGACAAAGTATAGACTTCCGCTCATGTTTATAAAAGACTTCGATTGTAAAAGAAAAAAATTTAAATTTCCGCACCATATTCTATTGCCTAATTTTACGAATGTTATGAGGCTTGTATGAGGCTCTTCGGAGTCTTGTACGCCGTGTTACGTCCGGGGTGTAGGCTCGGGTCGTGACATAGAATTTGTTCAACATAGCCAATGGATTTCTCAAACCGCATGACTCATCAAGATAAATTATATTTTATCTTGTGCTATAATTATACTAATGATTTTGTCCAGTTTCCATCTTAGACTGTAAACATAAAGTTGTAACTCCATACACTAAATCATCTATATACAACTGTGGGTTTCAAGTTGTAATATATAAGCACAATTTTTTTAATGTAAAATGTTGGTCAATTTAAATTTTTTCACCCTTCGAAAGTGCATTATATGTTAGATAAAATTAGAAATACATAATATCTACATAATAACAAATTTTAAAATTAAAATAATTTATTCATATATGTTACTCTATATTATTAAAATTGTGATATTAAGAATTAAGAAACTTGAGGAACATATAAGAATTTCATGTGAATTAAAATTAATAAATGTATTTGTTTGATGCAAGAATAATGGTGTGTATAAGGTTGTGACTTGCTCTCAAAATAAAACAAAAAATATTGTGCACTCAGCAAGGTTTCAAACCCCGGAACTATTGGGTTGAAAATTAGCACCCTTAAGCATTGCGCCAAAGCAAGAGTTTATATCAAGTGTGTTCAACATTAAATATATAACCCTTAAACTCAGAATTTGACCTATATAGATGGTGTAATTTTTCGACGAAGAGTGTTCAGTTGACTACCCTTGGATGGTTATGGCTCCGACACTGGTAATTAGTAATACCTCAATAGAACCAACATGGATTGTGATGCAGTAATGACATTGCTTCATCCTTAATCAGATGTTTCAGATTTGAGTCCTGACTATGAAATTGTTTGTTGAAAGCACAATTACCGAATAGGCCCTGTAGTGCGAAAAACCAACAAAAAAGTAACGTAGAGTAAATTGAAAAGGATAGTAACGTATCAATTGGGAAAACATTTTTGTCTCACAAAGAAAAAGAGGAGAAGACTTTTGTCACTTCATTGTTGGAAGTATTAGTCTAAACTGCATGTAGTTGGAAATATGCTTATGTGTTGAATATTTCACTCCATCAACGCCCACAAATTCTATGTCTCTACTTCAATTATATCTCTGGTTGAAAAACAAAAGTTCCAATTATATTTCTAGCACATGGGTAGTGCAATCTAGGATAACCGTTCACACCCACAAAAAATAGTCACGTTTAGTATTCACATCAAATTGTTTTAATTTATTATACTTTCTCCGTTCATTTTTACTTGTTATTGTTAAGAAAATAATTATTGATATAAGTGTTTTATCATACTATCTCTATTAAATGGTGTTTAGTATGGGTCTTAAAAAATGATTTGGAATAAGTATTTAATATTGAGGGTAAAACATGAATTTTTTTTTGTCATTTCTTGATATGTCAAAAATGATAAATAAAAATGAAAATTTATTTTAGAAATAAGTGACGAGTAAAAATAAACGGAAGAAGTAATTAACTAATGATAAATCAAGATGATATATAGTACACATGTATAATACATGGTATATCTATTGAGTTATAAGTAAACATTTGTGTTGTAACTTCCACATTTATGTGATGTTTCACTGTCATTTATCATTCATGCGGATCCAAATGGATTGTTACACGCATTTAAAGTGAGCAAATTTTAGGAATAACAAACATAAATATCATACTAGCATTTTATAGCTACAGTTTTGTTATTTGCGCTCCATAGCAAACAGTTTGCTATGGAGCATCTGATTTGTATAAATCGTTGACATTTGATTCGCATGCAACTCATTTGTATAGAATCACAACGATTGTATATGTATATCGATTAGATAATTGTATATATGTAACTACTATGTATATGTATCAATAATTGTGTTTGTATATCTGCATAAAATTTGAATTTGTATACAATTGAATCGAGTTAAAACATTTGTATTTGTATATCAAATCTCTCTCTCGCTTTATACAAACACAAATTATAATTTGTGTTTGTATAAAACTAGAAAGAGAGAAAGGCAAAAGAGAAGTGGGTAGGGGAAGATTTGTATTTGTATAATTATAAGTGTATGGGACGAAGAGATATCTATTTGTATATACAATTTTCTCTCGCTTTATACAAACACAATTTATACATTTGTGTTTGTATAAAGTGAGAGAGGCGAGTCAGAGAGTGGTGAGCGAGATTCAGGGGAGAGAGGCGAATGACAAAAAGTTTGTTGTGAATTGAAATTAAATAAAACGGTAACTATAACATTTATTTTGAATTAATAGTTTGCTATAATGCACAATTTTCCCTTTAAAGTTCTATCATTGAGAAAACAATAAACGAAAAGGGTAAAAAAATGATTTTAGACTATGTAAATAAAAGTTCTCTTTGTTAATAGTTTGAATGCTCTTTTCCTAATAAGTATATTATTATTTTTCTTTTTAAACACATTCTTTTCATAATAAAAATATCATAACCCATCCTTAATTTTCATATATATAATATCATAATAATTCATCATTAATTATTTATATAATAATAAAATTATTTTTCCTAATATATAAAATATGAAATTGTTTTATTTCTCAATATTTTCAAATTGAAAATGGATAAATATTTGCTAATATAATCATTAGTTTTAATGGTAAGATGCAGAAATCATAGTGATGTAAAGGAACACACAACTAGGCACCTTCCTTGGATCCATCCAGATCTTGTTGTTGAGAATACAATTACGTGCTCTCTTTAACGGCTTAAACTTTTAGATGAGATAGTTAAAAATACTTCAACATGGTATCAGAGAAGACATTGTTGGGTTTAGCAAGGTGTGAATGAGAAATAAAAAAGAGAAAATGGAAAGAGGAAGCACCAATGAAAGTGGGGAACCAATTTTGGAGGGAAAATGAAAAGTCATTGCAAAGTGCAAATGAAAAGTCATTTTTACCATATTGGTAGAAGAAAGGAAATTGTTGTCTTTATATTAGGAAACACTTCCATTAGTTCTTAAAGGGTTAAGAAGAAGGTGCCCCCTCGCGCCGTCGTCGTCGTCGCTCGCTCGGCCTCGGCTTTGGATTTTGATGTGATTGATTGATAATATTTTTGGACAAAATTTATTTAATCAATCTTGTTAATTCATTTCTTTTCTCTTATAAATTAATTCAGAATGTTAGTTAAATAACAGAATTAATTTGGCGCAACATAATTTATTTGAAATTCATATGCAACGGTAATAACGTTCTGAAGGGACCTGTTCCTTCCGCAAAGTCGTTATTTTTCCGGTTTTCATCACTGAAATTTTTTCCTCTCTACATACATTTTCTTACATAAACAAAATTGTCGATCGACTGAGTCTGTGTGTGCTCTTGTTGCTGTTCTTGCGTTCGCTAAAGTTATTGAAGTTTGAGTTACCGCTACTTCTTTAACAGGTTAATCCGTTTTATCTTGGGAGGAATTAATCTGCAACCTCGGGTACAGTGAGGGGATTAAATTTCTTAAGGAAACACAGTGGTTTCTGTGGACTCGGATTAAAATCATTCTGTCTATTTCATCTACTTTCTGTTTCTATATTATTGGACTAACCTGAATACATGAGATAACAATCTTAAGAAATTTAATTAGTTTCTGTATTTGAGGTTTCTGGAGATTAAAACCTTTATGGTTTTCTACTCTGTTTGAATTTTTAAAATTCATTCGATTAACGATTAAAAGAACATAAAAACTTTATCGTTAAATCAGAAACAGTCTGTGTAAGGATTTATTCTTTACTGGTAGTATTTCACATACTAAATTGTCTGCCATTTGTGACAGAAAAATGACTAATTCAAGTCAAGTAAATGCTGGAACAGTAAGTGCTGCAACAACATCGGTTGTACACAATCGTTCAACTGCAGCCCTAGCACCGGCTGAGAAACCTGCAAAGTTTTCTAGAGTCGACTTCAAGAGATGGCAGCAAAAGATGTTCGTCTATCTGACTACGTTGAGTCTGCAGAGGTTCATTAATGAGAACGTTCATGTTATGTCGGATGAAACTCCGCCTGAAGAACGATTCTTGGTAACAGAAGCATGGACACATTCTGATTTTTTGTGTAAAAATTATATTCTGAGTGGCCTGCAGGATGATCTGTACAATGTGTACAGTAATGTCAAAACCTCAAAAGAACTCTGGGATGTTTTAGAAAAGAAGTATAAAACAGAGGATGCCGAAATGAAGAAGTTTATTGTGGCAAAGTTTTTGGACTATAAGATGATAGACAGTAAGACCGTAGTCACCCAAGTTCAAGAATTGCAGGTCATAATTCATGATCTCCTTGCTGAAGGTATAAATTTATTTAATACCTATGTTGGAAATATTAAGTTTATTCTTAATATTCACATAATCTTTAATGTAGGTTTGGTTGTGAATGATGCTTTTCAAGTGGCTGCAATTATTGAGAAGTTACCTCCGTTGTGGAAAGACTTGAAAAACTACTTGAAACATAAACGCAAGGAGATGACTGTTGAAGAGCTTATGGTAAGACTGAGAATCTGTGGAAAACGTGGTCATAAGGCTACTGAATGTAGGGGTCC